>NW_008649833.1:32726-74670 GCF_000695815.1 Acanthisitta chloris
TATATAATTATTTGATATAATTTTGAATTTTAACTTACTTGATTTTTTTACCTAAATTGTGAACGTTATTACACCTGCATTAACTAATATGTTGTTTGCAGTACAATCCTGGCTCAGTGAACCCGATTAGTTAAGTTGTGTTTTGGTTTAGGAACTTGTTTCTAAATACTGTGTTAGCTGGACAAATGAGTTTCACATCTCCATAGAATGTATTTTTCCTTAGGGTAAATCTGCTTACGCAGGCTTGAGAAATACATTCCTTGTGTCTACAACTATCAGTTTGAGTATCACTGGAGTCATATCATAATTGAAAATAATGAGTCTGGAGACGTAAATTTTCTCCAACTCAGTGGATCATTAGCAAAATAATAAGTGGTTTGGTGATTTAATTGTGTTTTCTCGTAGGCAGAGACTCCATTTTTAATGAACATACAGTGATCAAGCATCTGATTAGTCAGTCACAGGCTTTTAACCTTTACTATATTTATTTATTGAGTGAAGAAGTGATTGATTACAATCTGACATTTCCAAGCATAAAAACAACACTTTACTCTATTTTTCATGGCCAGATTTTTTCTAGAAAAGAACAAGGAAATAATAGGCTGAGCATAAAGATGCTAAAGAAAGCATGTTGGGGAGAAAGCAGAGCTGCTCCTAGAGGAGCAGGTAGCCATCGTACAGCAAAAGAGGGAATGGCAGTGCACTCAGAGTTTCTTCCTTTGGTATAGGGAGCAAAGGAGGCATAGTCCATGATTTCCTGACTTGACAAACACAGGTAGCTTTGGCACAGATTTCATGTATGTCCTGCCGCAAAGCAGTTAATTAACAGTTTTTAAAAAGCACCTACCAGTTGTGTGTTTTCATACAGCTGCTAATATTCCATAAACTGATCAAGTGGTTTCAAGGAATTCAGTCAAGACAATAAAGTGTTGTTACAGTGCATTTTGTTCAAGTGCGCAGCACCTTTAACAAGGGCTTGGTATCATCAATCTCATCTTTAGTTTATGGTTAAAAGAAGGAAATAGCCAACACATCCTTTTAATACTCGCTTTACCAGCAGAAATTTGTATGCTGCATTAGTTGTGGAGCATGCTATAAATTCATAGTTTCCAACAGTGATTGTAGGGATCTTATTGGTACGGGGAACATCAGAAGTGTCACTTAAGGTAGTGGAAATATTCATAACAACCTCCAAAATGATGTGCGTGGAAAAAACCCCAAACCTAACAAGCAGCAACACATATACACATGTTCATGGAATGGAAAATCAAAAATTGTTTTAAATGCCTGGTATTTGAAAATAAATGTGGAGGAAAAGATACTAACAATAAATACTTTCATTAAGGGAAAAAACCCAAAACCTTTTCATGTGCACCAATTAACTATTTAACCAAAAGTGACTTATGACATGATTTATAACATTTTTTGTTAGGAACTGGGAATTATCCTTTGGGTGCTTTTTATGATTCATTTTTTATCTATTTTGGAACGATAAGTCTGATCTACTTACCTTGAGTTCTTTGGAACGGGGGAAACACTTCTCCTCCCCCAACTACCCACCCATCAGGCATAATATTGTGGCAGAAATACCCTAGGTACATAGAGATAATTGAAAGATACCTTAATTATAATCAGGCTAGATTAATTTTGCTCTCTTTTCACAGTAGGATTCATTGAGTCTGCCTTTATGTATATAAAAACTAACAGTTTTACCTGAATTCCTAGTTGCTTGTTATTAGCAGGGGAAAGCACTGCATAGCTGCAGAGATGAATTCTTCTTACCAATTTCTCTCCATGAACTCTTAAAGAAGTACAGATGACTTCTGTGGACTATTTAGATTTGAAATTTGTTTAATTTTGATAAGTCTTGGTTAAAGAGCAAAAGTTATCTTCTTGTCATAAGTATAATACCTCAACCAGTGGGGCCAAAAAAATAAATACAATATTGTCAGTGTAATTTAATGAATGGCAACAATAAGCACAATGGCTGATTATGTGTCATGGTTTAACACCAGCCAGCAGCAGACGCTTGCCCACTCCCACACCAGAGGGACAGGGGAGAGAATTGAAAAGGTAAAAGGTAGAAAACTTGTGGGTTGAGATAAGGACAGTTTAATAGGGAAAGCAAAAGACACACACACATGCAAAGCAAGACAAGGAATTAATTCACTGCTTCCCAGGCAGGTGTTCAGCCATCCCCAGGAAAGCAGGGCCCCATCACATGTAACAGCTACTTGGGAAAACAAATGCCATCACTCCAAATGTCCCCCCTTCTTTCTCCTTATTCCTCCCACTTGAAATGCTGTGCATGATGCCATATGGTATGAGATCAGTTGGGTTCAGCTGCCCTGGCTGTGTCTCCTCCCACCTCCTTGTGCACACCCAGACTCCTCACTGGTGGAGTGGTGTAAGGGGCAGATCATAACTAAATATTTGAGACAGGACTGGCCCCAATACTAATCCTTGGGGAGCCCCACTTGTGTCCGGCTGACAACTGGATGCAGCACCATTCACCACCACTCTCTGGGCACAATCATTCAGTTCTTAATCCAGTGAGGAGCAGACCTGTCTAAGCCATGGGCTGCCGCCTTCTCCAGGAGAATGCTGTGGGAGACTAACAAAGGCTTTAGTGAAGTTCAGGTGGACTACATCTACAGCTTTTCCCTAATACACTAGGCAGATCAGCTGGGCATAAAAGGAGATCAAGTTGATCAGTCAGGACCTGCCTTTCCTAAACGCATGCTGGCTTGGCCTTATCCTCTGGTTGTCGTGCATGTTCTGTGTGATTGCACTCAAGAAAATCTGTTCCATAACCTTCCCTGGCACCAAAGTCAAACCAACAAACCTGTAGTTCCCTGGATCCTCCTTCTAGTGGATGGACATCACATTGACCAACCTCCAGTCATCTGGGACCTTCCAGGTTAACCAGGATTGATGATAAACATTGGAGAGTGACTTGGTGAGCTATTCAACCAACTGCCTCAGTACCCTTGTGTGAATCCCATCCAGCCCCATGGATTTTTATGCGTCTAAGTGGCTCAGAAGGACACTAACTACTTCCTCCTGGATTTCAGAGGGTCTATTCTGCTCCCTGTCCCTGTCTCCCAGCTCAGGGGTCTGGTTTTCTTGAGGATGATAATCCCTTTTTTTAAAAACCAAGGCAAAGAAGGCATTAACCCCCTCAGCCTTTTCCTCGTCCTCGGTGACAGTGTTCCCCCCTGTGTCCAGTAAAGGATGGAGATTTTCCTTGGCCCTCCTTTTGTAGATAATGTAGTTATAAAAAACACATTTTATTGTCTTTCACAGCAGTGGCCAGATTGAGTCAGATTGGTTTCTAATGAAAACATCCCTGTATTATCAACACTGTTTTCAGCACAAAGCGAAAGCACAGCCCCATTCTAGCTACTATGATGAAAATTTACTCTATCCTAGTCATAACCAGCACATATGATTCATTCAAAAGGAGAGAAAAAAATGACAGCACCTCCCAATCCTCCAAAGTCCCCACATATGTACACAGAGTAGTAGGTTCGCTGCCACCTTTTAAAAAGGAAAGATTAAACATCACATGATGAGATAAGATGCTTAAACGGCTTGAATACAAGGGGTGTGAAAAACCTTAGATAACAGGAAAATGTAAAGAAATAGGGATGTAAATAAAAACATAATGCTTCAGTTTTTGTAGAGAATAAGTGTTTCCAGGACAAAGAGATCTTGCCACATTGTCTCAAGGGAAATGTACTGGAATCAAGAGACTGGGAACAGAGTAGATGTTGTTGAGGTGAGATTAAAACTATATTTACCTATCAGTGTCTTTAAGTCACTGAACTCACATTCTTCCTTAGTCAGGCAAGCAAATCAGAATGTAAAGCATGTGGTCTGAAATTAAGTTAATCTAACCAGCAGGAAATCTGGAGTTAACCTAATTCTCTCATCCTTCTTACATAAACTGAATTGCTGACTTTTAAAAACGTAAGAAAAGAAATGCATGTGGAGAATTTTAAAATATTTACTTATTATAGAAACATGATAATCTACAGTGCTGTTCCAGACATGGAAATTGTCAATTTTTAAGCAGCTCTTCCCTCTGAGGGCTCATCAAAGTGACATTGTATTTCCAAAATTTTTCTAATTTCAAGAGTAGATGTAATTGAAGTTTAAAAAGCTTTTGTTGTCCTACTTCAATTAAACACTGCCATACATCTGTCCATCTGTGAGTTGTGTCAACTATGCTTACAAAACCTTCAGTCAAAATTTCACTGAGGTATAGAAAAGGTGTAGTTAAATACAGATGCTTCAACGCTTTGAAGTCTCCACAGATTCCAGGAGAACTGGTCATTTGGGGGAAAGAATAGAAGTTGAAGCTGTTACCTGCAGTGGCATTTATTCTGAATCATATTTTAGAATGACAGAATAAATTTAAGTTAGAAGGGACTTCTGATCTTTGTCAATCTGAACAATTCTAGTTGACTTTCTTGTTCATTGTCCAGAAGCCTTTTCACACCTTTCATCATTTGCATTGATGCTGTCATAGCATAGAACACAAGTTGGATCTAGAACACAACTCTTACCATATCATAGAATCATAGAATTTAGGGGTTGGAATGGACCTTACAGAACATCTAGTCTCAACCCACCCTGCCATGGGCAGGCACACCTCCTCACTAGATCAGATTGCTCAAGGCCTCATCCAGCCTGGCCTTGAACACTGCCAGGGTCAGGGCAGCCACCACGTCCCTGGGCAACCTGTTCCAATGTCTCACCACCCTTATAGTAAAAAAAAATTTTTTTACATCCAGCCTAGACTTTCCCTCCTTCAGTTTGAACCCATTATCTCTTGTCCTATCATTGCAGTTCCTAACAAAGAGTCTCTCTCTGGCTTCTTTTCAGGCCCCTTCAGATACTGAAAAGTTACTATGAGGTCTCTGTGCAGTCTTTTCTTCTCCAGGCTGAAGACCCCCAACGTCCTCAGCCTGTCGTCATAGGGGAAGTGCTCGAGTCCTCTTATCAACTCCGTGGCCTCCTCTGGACTTGCTCCAAGAGTTCCGTGTCCTTCTTATGTTGAGGACACCAGAACTGCACGCAGTATTCCAGGTGGGATCTCACGAGAGCAGAGTAGAGGGGAAGAATCACCTCCTTTGACCTGCTAGCCACTCTCCTTTTGATGCAACTCAGGATTCGATTGCCTTTCTGGGCTGCTGGCACACACTGCAGGCTCATGGTGAGCTTCTCATCCACTGTCACTCCCAAGGTCTCATGAGGAACAGCTGAGGGAATTGGGCTTGCTTAGTATTGAGAAAAGATGGCTCAGGTGTGACCTTATTGCTCTCTACAACTACTTTAAAACTACTTCAAAGAAGGTTGTAGAGAAGTGGGAGATGGTCTCTACTCCCATGCCTGCAGTGAAAGGACTAGAGGGAAAGGACATAAGATGTGGCAGAGGACAGTCAGATTAGATGTTGGGAAAAAAAATTTTCACTGTTAGGGTAGTCAGGCACTGGAATAGGTTGCCCAGGTAAGGAGCAGAATCACCATCCCTAGAAGTGTTGAGAGGTGTCTGGAAGATATGGTTTAGGGTTTATGAGTTACAATGGAGTCACAGGTTTAGGGCTGGACTTGATGATCTTAAAGGTCTTTTCCTTGATGATTCTATGGTTCTGTCTGGGAGTTTTCAAGTCCCACTTTAGCCTTTTTGAAATAAGGGTATGGGAACTACAGAATGAATTTAAACCATAGAGTGATAGAATTATTATCTGTATTTGGTTTATTTTTCATTCCTTTTCTGCTAGTTCATAGCACTTGTTTTGCTCTTATTGAGCCACACTGAATACTAAGATGATATAATCACAGAGACAGCTTTTCTACCAAAACTCCAGGTACTGCTTCGTTAGAGAAGACTATTAGTAGAAGACTAGATCTACAGAAATCAAGGGTTCATTAGTTCTACTGCTTGATGTCTAGAACTGAGCAGAACTTCTGCAAGTCTATAATACAAATTATCCATGAAAATAGACTAAGTGGGTTAGTCAGATGAGAAATTCACATTTTTAAGGCCTAAGATATGGTTGTTTAACAGTGGATTGCCTGTGTCTTTGTTTCTCTCTATATAGAGTAGGATTTAATTGGTGAACTATAATTCACACTGAAAAATTTAAGGCAGCAAAGTATTCAAATGTTTTCCTTATATAAATGGACAGTATGTGACAATTTTCATCACTTTCTTTGAAAATTTCTGGAAAAAATTTATCTATTCTTTTATATTTTCAAGATTCCGAGACATTAATTTGAAATCACATTTTCTGCACAGCCACAGAAGTGGAAGATCA
Organism: Acanthisitta chloris; assembly: GCF_000695815.1. Classification (NCBI taxonomy): domain Eukaryota; kingdom Metazoa; phylum Chordata; class Aves; order Passeriformes; family Acanthisittidae; genus Acanthisitta; species Acanthisitta chloris. The sequence goes on from NW_008649833.1 coordinate 39,053, forward strand.
ATATTTGATAAACATTCCTTGAAGGCTTAGGTCTGAGAATGAACTATACTGACTTGTACTGACTTCTGTACTTCAGCAGAGCATAAAAGTTTCTGTAATTTGGTTTTATGCAGAGCTGTTCAGGACAAATGAAAATGTCCCCTGATAGGCTAACCAAATGAACTGCCTATTTCCTGAGTAATGATAAAGAATTGCAAAGTGTAGTCCTTTCCTAGAATATGTTCCTCCTTCAGCTAGGCACAAGTTGCAAGCTGATTTTTCACAAATGTGTCTTCTTTAATTCTGATGTTAGGTCCATTTTTTCCACACTATTAACAAAGCTACAGAAGGTGGAAAGGAAATATATAGGACATGAAACATGTTTTCATTTTCAATAATTTTTCATCTGCAGAAGGCTCTGAGGTGTTTTTTAATACAGCATAAATAAGTTCCTTTATTTCCTCCCTGCCCCAACTTTTCTAAACTTTACTATTACTTGCTCATAGTTAATTTGCAAGTGGAACTCTGCAATAATCAGGGGTTCATTTAGTCAGTAAACATAGGCATTTTTGCTGATGTTTCAGACATTATGTAATGTCTGCTAATTTGAGTGGAGCTGGCCATATGAGCTCCTAGCTCCTGGCCAATACCAAAAGTGTTACTGTACATTGAGTCAAGTGAAAAAAAAGTCAATGTAATGAACAGATTGTGTAATCACAGTTTATCCTTAAAAGTGTATGCAGAAAGGATCCATGGGTATTAAGTTGCACAAATACCCTTACTTTAATAAATTCCTAGCTTGAATGCTTTTAGTTAGCAATCTTATAGTTCTTAATAGGTTTTTATATTTAAGAATGTGCCAGTAGCATTTTGTGGGCACAGTTCCTCCCAAAGAAGTCGGATTATTTACATTAACGAATGAAATGCCTGCATTGTCTTTTCAAATTAGTCCAGCTTAGGATATACATTAATATAGGACCAGTACATTGACTTGATGTCGAGTTAAAAATCACCTTGACATGTAAGTATATTGTATATATTTGAAAATTCAGTAGAATGATGGAGCATTTATTATAGCATTTGATAGTACATCAAAGGCAAGCAAAGAATGGGCCAAAATTATTCTCTCAGTAAAGTATGTGAGATTTGATTCTGCTGAAAATGGCACAGAAATTATTATTTGCAAGGGGAAAAATGTCTTCTTTTTCTATGACAGTAATCAAAACCTGAGACGTCTGAGATTTTCATTACTACGATTACCGCATATTTGGTATCTTCTCCATATAAGAAAGATAGCAAAAGAGCATAAAGTGTACTATAAAAGTTATCTGTAGATTTACTTTAAAATTAAACTTGTCTCAATTTTCATAACACTTAACAGAAATTAAAAAAAGCAAGTTTGACTTTTCTGGTAAAAAATAAACTGAAAAAAAGAAAGCTGTGCAATTTATTTTGGTTTCTTCTTTCACTTAAGATGAGCACATGACAATATAAAATAATGCTTTGCCAATTTGAAAAGATCAACATGAACAGCCGACTACCCTCTAATTGATTTGCATAGAACTCTAATTTTGTAATATTTGCTACTTACTTAGCAAGCATTCCATTATTTTAGTTGCAGATATAAGTATTGTCGGATATCAGAATATAATGGTTATTTTTTATATATTCTTGCTATGCACACAGAGGCTGTGAGGGATGCTGCCTAATACTATTCAAGCCCACAAAATGGTCCTGGGGCATTGATATCTATGCTTGCAAAGAGGCCAAATTTTGAAGACATGCTGCTTCTTTAGATCTCTTTCCTCCCATTTTTCTTTTTGACAGGCTGACATTTCTGACATTCTTTAGTCTTGCAGCAAAGCCCTAGAAAACAAGAATTGTCACAAAACAGAAACTATTTTACTTTTAGTATTCTTACTCCATTTTTTTGCCATTATCAGTACCATATAGCGTTTTTTCTTATTCACCTGGGATGTGCACTTCAGCCCATGGTTGTGTGGGATTCTATTCTAACATGTTACAATTCAGCAGCAGGAAGAGGATGATAACTTTTGATGACAGATCAGAACAGGAGGACACATTGCCAAAAAAGAAGATGCAGGTTTGACTTCATTTCAACTGTATGTCATGGCCTTGGACTTTGAAAGATATAAAATCACCTTCTACTGAACCAGCTTCCAATTCTGCAAGTGGAGATCTGGCATTATCCATTACTAGCCATCAGGGTTTGCTAGGCTGCCAAATGTTAATTAAATGCAAATAAAATCATTCAAATCCATTCGCCTGTTTTTATCCAGTGTCTGTGACTATGTTGGAAAGCAATTTTATTGACCCTCGCCCTTACTTTACACTTACAGAAAATAACTTACATTTTCTTTGTGACTATATTTGGAGGATGTGAAAAGCTCTGAGCTGAAAAAATCTGAACTCACAGTTCATTCTGACAGACTCAGTTCTAGTGAAACAAATTTTAAACTACTTATATATAATTCTGAAGCAGTTCCATCCCATCCCAGGAAAACAGGGTTAGGGAATCTTCTATAATTACATGATAAGATCAATATTGATACAGTATTAAAAGAAGCTTATAAAATAATAATCCTTTTATATAGCTTTAAAGGTGTCTGGGAGATTAAACCCAGTATATTTTGCCATGCTTACTCAGGATTTTTTCTATGCTAGGCAGCCTTAAATAGATAACAGTCCCTGAGGATAAAACTGAATGATGTTTCTCTTTTGCTTTGCAGTGGCTGTACAGGGAAGAAAACTTCCAATAAAAAGAAAACTTTCTGAGTGATACACAGTTCTTCCAACAAAAATTTGAAATTCATATATAGATTTATATATGTATCTTTGCTTGTGGTTATCTTTATGTGTGTGCATATATATATATATGTATATAAAAACTGAAAGGTAAAGAAAGTAGTAATTTGGAGATTTCATAATAAATATCTAAAATACAGTACCCTTTGCACAAACCCATTATAAGCTATTTACAGAACTCTTAAGTGCACATTGTCTTGAATGCCATGATTTAGCAGCAAATTACATACATATTTGAACAAGATACAAAATTTACACTTACCGGAGAAAAAAACAGTGAGATAACCTTTAGAGGTGTTATGGAATTGGGATATAATTCAGAATTCCAATAATTTTTATAAATATTCCCTAAATGCTTGTCAAGAGTGCTTTTTCCTCTTTTACTCAACAAGTAGTAGAATAAAAAGAATAATATTATATAAGCACCCTTAAAATGAAACCCACATATACAAAGTTTGGCACTAGAGTTGGAGTTTGTCCCTGTTGACTATGAAATGTTATGCAATCACTAATACCTCCTACATGCCTAATTCATCTACAGTAATTTGAAATTCTTTAAAAGCATTCACCTTATTTATAGTTTGACCCAAATTCTAGTCATATTATAGAGCATGTTACTGATACAGGCATAGAAATATCCTTATAGAAGGAAGAAAAGCCCCAAATTATGTAGCAAACACCAAAAAGGCCCTATCAATAATAGGGTACAAAACAAATCACTAGAAAGATTTCATTTTAATAAAATTAGCATTTGATCTATGAAAAATATGACACATTCAGTAACCTTGGGGTTATTGATAGTCTTGTGAGAAAGGCTTAATGTTAGAAAACTTGCTTGGATTTAGAATCAAATCCTTCATAAATTCCAAGTCTTTGGATATTATTTCTCCATGAAGTGAGCATGACCTTCTTGTCAATATTAAAGAATATGCTAAGTGCTGAAATTCCCATGACATTCCTGATATTCTTTCATAGAATCATAGAATCAATCTGGTTGGAAAAGATCGCAAAGATCACTGAGTCCAACCCTACCATGGATACTAGACCATGGCACTAAGTGCCACATCCAGTCTCATCTTGAAAACCTCCAGGGATGGTGAATCCACCACCTCCCTGGGCAGCACATTCCAATGCCTGACTACTCTCTCTGTAAAAAAATCTCTTCCTAATATCCAACCTAAACCTCCCCTGGCAAAGCTTGAGTTTGTGCCCTCTTGTCCTACTGCTAGATGCTTGGGAGAAGTGACCAACCTCCACTTGACTACAACCTCCAACTGAAGCTATGCAGATTTACGTTGGCCAAAGAGTTCATGTTTTTATTATTTATAAGTCAGCTTACATGCGTAAGTGAAATGCAGAAATGATGAATAGGACATTGAGTTCAAGAGGAGCTGTTATTTTGCCTAGTAAGAATGTTGCCTCATCACTGAGAGCAAGGCTATGCTCATTTACTAAAACATGAAGGCAACCCCCTTCCTTCCTTGAGTTTGTGCTCTTTACACCATCCTACATTCTTACATCACCTTCTATTTGTACTTGGAGAAATGCAGCAAGTTTATACATCTTTTCATACACTGAATGAAAATGGTATGTGAATACGTATGAATATGAACTGTCAAGGTATGTGAACACAGATTACAGAACTCACCAAATTCGGTACCTTCATTTCTTTTTGACTAATTAATTCTTTTCTTCCCAGTTTTTCAATGAGATTCACATGGCGGTAGAAGTGACAAGTGAAATTTTCTTCAGGATAATCCCTTTCACACAGACTAGCCATTTTGAATGTTGCATATTTAAAGTGATTTATTTTCTTTTTAACATCCCTTTATGCTCATAAGAAGTGGAGCACAATGAAAGTTTCTTGCAAATTTTCCAAGAAATCGTTATCTGAAAACAAAATTAATTTCTTTTTGACTAATTAATTCTTTTCTTCCCAGTTTTTCAATGAGATTCACATGGCGGTAGAAGTGACAAGTGAAATTTTCTTCAGGATAATCCCTTTCACACAGACTAGCCATTTTGAATGTTGCATATTTAAAGTGATTTATTTTCTTTTTAACATCCCTTTATGCTCATAAGAAGTGGAGCACAATGAAAGTTTCTTGCAAATTTTCCAAGAAATCGTTATCTGAAAACTGCACGCATCAGAGCAAAAGAGTTTGGGATTCATAATCAGAATAGTAACACTTAAGACATCTGAATATAGGTGAATTTTGCCTGCATTGCTTTAGTTTTCAAAAGAAACACTCTCTTAGAGATCAGCAAGAATTTATGGTTTAATAAATGAGTCAAAGATAATGAAGAATGTGAATATTAAATACTTGTTGCACAATAAAACATACCAAATGGATGCATATTTTATGTGTAGTTAGGATGCTGCTGTTAGTATCCCTGAAAAGGATAGAGCTCAAGTATATCTGGGTTTATTAATATGTATTCTGCTAGTATTATGAGTACAGAATTTACTGAAATTTAACATTCTTAGGAAATGTAGGAGCTTATTGCTAGAATAATTTTACTTTTGGCATCTTTTGTAGATTTAAAAATAAAGCAGAACATTCATGATAATTTGGTTTTACCTATTACACAATAACAATACATATTACATATACTATATTATACATTTTGTATTACCTATTACATAATAATTATAACATGGCATGGAATTCCAGTTGAAGAAAAAATTATTTACATTTATATTCTCTGCAGAAAATGATCTTTTTTTTCAAATGATGTTTTGTACCTCTCAAGGCTTGCAAGATCAAAGAATTCACTGCATTCCTTGGTCGATTATTCCGGTTCTGTGAGAAGTCCTACTGTTTAAAAATTGACACATTTTTATAACCCTGAGTAAATTTTCCCAGTGTAAATGTTTTGATCAGAGAATAGGAGACAGTACATTCCAGGTAATACGTGCAAAGAAGAAAGTGGTATTTGTCTTTCATGTCTAAGATTTTTAGATGCGTCTGAACTTTCTCATCTGAATTCCTTGAAAAAAAAAAAAGATTTTTTTAAAAATAAGCAATGTCATTTATATACATCATTTCCATTCAGTAAGAGTCTAATTGCTTGTAGTCTGCTATAGAGTTACACTGGCCCAGTTCTGTGGCAGATTTCACAGACTGATTTCACACACCGATAAATAGAAGGCTTAGGAAAACTTTGCTGTGCTACATTCTAAAAACAGGCTTAATATCCCTGCTTGCTTTCAGTGGAACTGGGGGGAAATTAAAAAAAAAAAGAAGTCTTACCTGTTTGCTATGCAATTGTGCAAGTTAGTCAAAGTGGTCAAAATCAGACGTCTTAGAAAAAGTAGGCAAAGATCTATTGACTTTGTGTAGTTGTGTATTATATATATTTGTATGGAAAGATAAAGGTAGGGGGGAAAAGGAAATGAAAAGTTGAAGATTTCAGATGTCACTTTTTGAACCTGGGAAGGAATCAAATGTGAGGTCATTTTACCAGCAGAAAGGTGAAACATCTATGATGAAGTATACCTCGTGGTGGGTACTGGGGCAAAGTGTACCAGAGTGAAAACTCAGCCCACTAACTCTTATGGCAAAATTCCTATTAACATCATTACAGTGTGGACTTCAGTCTGTGTGTAAAATGAGTCTTACTCTTTCACAGAATACAATGATGGCAGTCAATTAACATACCTCACCTTTCCCAATGTAATTTTGCTCTGCATTAATAGCTGCAGAGTAACCTGAAAACAGGTGATACAATGCAGTCTCTCTCAGTCAAGAGAAGTTTTTATAGAACATGTGCAGGTTCAAAGCTCTGCATAGCTGTCATGAGCCATGAATTCTACAATAAGAGATTAGTACTAGTATAATTGTACCTTTGCCTCAAAAATTTTGTGGTGGCTTCAAAATGCTTTGCTAGCACCAGTCCTCCTCATCTCCACATGCCAAAACAGCATTCAGCTTTCAAAACATGGCAAAGATGGACTTTATTTCCTTAGTTACACAAAAGTATAAAAGTTAAAGAGGGATACAAATCAGAGTTAAGAATGACAAAGGTAAAAAGGACAAGTACAGGAAGAGCAGAAAATTGAACAGAGAGAAGAATTAATATATCTCTTAATGTTTTTCTTGTCTACTGGTACCAAATTGCTGTTTTTGTTTAAGTGACATCCTGCAATTGGTAGTCTGACCAGACTATTTCTTCAATAGCCATGTCTTAGATATCACATGCTTCTTTTATGAAGCCTATAATGAATGAAATTGCCAAATTTGATAGTCAGTATAAAACCAGCAAAGCTTAATTGTATCTAAAAAGTGCAGAATATATGCTAAAGATCTGTGTAGAACATATGCTAAAGAGCTGACCTGAGCTTGCGCTGCTCTAGCTAGAAAATGTGTTTCACTAGAATTATTTTTGGCTTTTAATTTTTACCAGTTTGAATGAACTTAGGTTATTGCTATTGCTGTTGTTTTAAGGTCGGAGATAGATTCCCATACAGGTCAGAGAAAAGATTTTGTAAAAAAATTTTTCCATTTGCTATAATGGACCACATATGAAAGAATCTATATTTTTACCTTGCATGATAATGTCTATACTATTTTGTTGTTTTTAAAATTAGTTCAAACAATAATAAAAAAAAATCTTAACGTTCATTTTGGGATATTTCTGTATGTGAGTTGCTTGTTTCCAGAGTAAATAAATCAGATGTAACTGACCTCCAGATCTTTTTATGAGTCTACTTTTAATCACACTGATATGACTTTTTCAGATGTGCTGCCATGAAAAATGGCCCCTTTTCTCCTGAATACTTGAACCTCAGCTTTAATTTGCAGCCGCTCGTAATGGCAAGGAAGACACAAAGAATCTATCTGCATATCCATACTTGCCATTTTGTTCATATCTGCCACTTGATGAATTGATCATATATCAAATAGAAATCCTTTCCAAAAGGCAGATATTAACACAAAAAGTGATATTTTGATGCCTATTGCATCTTCTAACAGACCACAGATACATACTTACCAGCTTGTGAGATGGGGCTTCTTGGACAAACCTTGGTAACAGTTCCTCAAAGGCAGTCTGTGTTAATAGGCAGCCTGCACACAAACTAGATTGAGGCCACATAAGACAGCTTCTTTCTGATCTGTGGCACCCCATATCTGTGAGCATGGATGGGCATGGGTGTGCAAAACTTAATTAGTCCCCTGTCTAAACTTTTAGTGGTAGGTATAGTAAAATGTGGACATCTGGGAAGGGAAATTGTCCCTTCCCCACTTACATGCAACATACCAGAAGAGTTTTTTTTTGAAGCATGGCTAACTGGGCTACATAAAAAGTAGCCAAATATACAGTTCAGAGTTTTACCAGTTAGTCAGTTCTAATTGTAAAAAAAATAAATAATTGCGGTTCTGACAAGTGTAAGGGTAACAGCACATAAAGCTAGACAGTAATTTTTATAATGTGACTTCTCTCTTTTGCAAAAGAAATTTATTTAGTCATTCACAATTAAACTATACCAAGAGAGGGATAACAGAAAACCTGTTAAGTCTGTAGACTTTAATTTTCTTGGAGACTACCTTCTTCAAGCATTATCTTTAAGTGATAGAAGATATTGAGACTATGATTGGCAAATAATGTTAGAAGCATGAAAATATAAAGTCTACATTTAAAATCTAGTTAAAACTAATCTAAAAATCTAAACTTACTTCCCTTCAATTTATAATACATCTCCCTAAAGAAAAATCCTTTAAGCAGATGTATGGAATGGTGTAAATATATTACTGTACAATTTGTTTAAAATGGTTAACACAGATCTTTGAGGATGTTTTCTGCTGGTTTTTGTTCCCCTGTGAGAAGCATGTATTTCTCACAGTTTGGATGAAATGTACAAAGAAGCCAACTAGCTTCATAAAACGCTAGCTAGCTGACTTTGAGTCCCAGAGTGATCAGCTGTATCATCTGTAATGAAAAGAGTGAGGTTTATGAGATTGAAAATTATATATTTTACACTTTTTCCCTCCTTAGCTTTTCTGGTTTTCCTTTTAAAAATTCATAGCACATTAACAAATACTTGCAAATTTTTTTTTTAATTTAGGTGGCCAAATACAGTGTATGTGTACATCAGGGATGCATCTTGCCCAGAAAGGGTGTAAACCTGATCACATTAAAGGAAAAATACAGCTCTTTCCAATTAGTAATATATTCTATTTTTACTTTTTAGGACATATTATTAAAACACTCTATAGAATTATCATGCAATTTGATTTTTTGCCAGTTTGCCTCTACTGACCAGGAACCGACTTCTCTATTCCTGATCTTGTCTTGAATGATCACTACTTGTAAGGAAACAGAGTTGTGATCTACAAAGATAGGAACCAAAAGCAGTCTGGTAAACCAATTTCATGTAGTTGAGCATATATTTTAAACCAAATAAAGGCCAAAAAAAAAATAGCTTATTAACTGTTCTCTGCTTTCTGTGACTTATAAAATTATGAAATTATGTGAAATATCTTTGCATTGTTATAAAAAATGAGAAATTTAGATATGAAGTGCCAATATTCTTTTTATAAAAACAAGATTGCAAACATGAAAGAAATGGTTTCTCTGGACTAACATATTACTTTGGAAAGCCTAATATCTTGCAAATTAGACTAAATCAGAGCTTAAAATGAGAACATTGCTACCTTGCACTTCATGTAACAATGCTGTATCCCTAACAGCATGTAAGCCATCACAAGATTTAGAGCTCAGCTCAATCAGGGACAACAAAATTAGAAATAAATAGAGAAGGATCAATACAAAGTGTTGTCTGGCATAATGAAACAGCCCTTAGGTAAAAAATCTATTTTATTTCTCTCTCAGCAGCTGTACTCTTTGACAGTCTCTGACCCAGTCCAGTAAACAGTCAGGTTATTTATTTTATTGAGAAAAAAACACAGAGTTACATCTCTTATATTACAGTAATACTATTGTAGTGATCAATAAAGTGGTTAAACAATTTAGTTTGTACTGCTAAAGATACTTGTGTTAACACTGCTTTTATTTAATACAAGATTAAGAATTACCTTGTGTTTTATGCTGTTATGGCAATCAATGCTCAGCAGGTAATGCTATCCACAATGCTTTTGTGCAACATCAGACTTTCTGCCAGATGTTCAGCCATTCTAATGACAGAAATAAAAGCATTCCTTGTACAACTGAATACTCTGTATCTGGTGCAGAATGCTCAGTGCTTATTCCTTTCTTTTCTTCTATATTTATGTCAAGGTCTAAGGAAAGACTTGTCTGTCTACATTGGGGTTGTTCATTTAGAAAAGTAGCCCCTTCATGCCTCTTTGTGCCTTTTTATCAGACACTCCCTGGGTGCTAAAAATTCTGGTTCTACACATGTTCACAAGTAGTTTAGTCAATAGGGATATAGACCATGATTTCAAATCTATTCTTATGGGTATTAGGATGTTCTTAACACTTTTGGCTGTTCTTAAGTGGATTAATTTGGCAATCTTTTTAGAGTGCTATTGACCAGCCCTCTTACTGCACTATCAGAGGTCTTTCAAACTTGTGGGATGCTTCTCTCCACTTCATGTGTAGTAATGTGAGTTTTCTTCAATTTTCTCTCCTGCCAGAATGCACTTAAAGCTTAACTCACCCGAGTACCATAGTCACTAAGCTGAGCTAAATCTGAGCACACTACACCACAGAAGCACAGAAAGGTTGAGGTAGGAAGAGACCTTTGAAAGGTCATCTGGTCCAAGCCACGTGCGCAAGCAGAGTCAACTAGAAGCTATTGGCCAGGACTCTGTCTAGATTTGCGTGGGGTTTTGTACTTCCAAGGAAAACCTACAATCTTTCTGTGCAACCTGTGCCAGTGCTCAGTCAACCTCACTGTAAAAGAGTGTTTCCTGATGTTCAAAGGGTGCCTCGTTCAGTTTGTACCCCTTGCCTCTCATCTAGTCACTTGACACCACTGAAAAGAAGACCCTGGCTTTGTCCTCTCCATATCCTCTCTTCAGATATTTATATCCTTTGATAAGATCCCCTCTGATATTTTGCTCCTCCAGGCTAAACAGTCCAAGCTTACTCAGCCTTCCTTAATAGGAGAAAAGGTCCAATCACTTTATCATCTTTGTTGGACACTCTCCAGTATGTCTGTGTCTCTCTTATACTTGGGAGCCCAGAAACAGGCGCAGCACTCCGGATGTTGAGCAGGGGGGAAGGATTCCCTTCCTCAACCTATTGGCAATTCTTTGCCAATGAATACAGCTCAGAATATCATTAACTCTCTTTGACACAAGGCCACATTACTGCCTCATGATTAGCTTGGTGTCTGCTAGGACCCCAGGCCATCTTTTGCCAAGCTGCTTTCAAACTGTGTAAAATATATTTAATTTTTATTATATTTTTAATATGGAATAGCTCTATTTTAAATTTCAAATCCCATCATTTGGAGGGAATTGTATACAAACTTTTTATACTATCTGTGAGAGCATAAATCTCTACAGTGTTTTAGTCAAAAGAAGAACAGTAAAGGAAAAAATATAGTTTGATTTAAAAAGCCCAAACGAAACCAAAAACCCTAAAAACAAATTAAAAAATCCAAACAAAAAAACAAATCAAACCAAAAAACAAAACAATAAAAATCTCAAACCAAACAATCCAAACAAAGAAAAAAACCCACAAGAAAACCCACAATGAAAAGTAAAAACAGAGTGTGTGAGCTCTATAAGTGACCAGGTACACAAAAGCCCCCTATGTTTATAATTAAGGCATAATACCACCAAGTTCTTAGTTTTCATTCATCTATCTCTAGAAACTTCGTAGTGTATTCTATATCTTGTTCCAAGTGTGGACCAATCTAGAATCTGTGTAGAGCTGTCTCAACTCCAGAGATTTCATAGCTCATTTATACAGATAATGCTGGGTAAATAATAATGTTTTGAATAGTTACAAGGGCACGATATTTGAAAATAGGATGCTGCATCACTAACCACACTGATACCTGATTTTTTCTTAGAATTACTACACAGAGATTAAATAAATCATTCAATTCTTGACATTCATGGCTCAGAGTTGCCATAATATCCACATTATGAAACCTGCTTGCAGTGGGAAAAGAAGACCTTTATTTTTAGTTCTTTGTTCCAGTGAAGTTATTTATAGGTCTTGAGCCAGCCACAAAACACATTAGTCAGTCAAGTTCCCCTTGCCACTACTAATATTTGAAATATCTTACATTTTGTAAGATTTTGTAAGGTTTTGATAGTAATCTATCTTTCTACTGATGGAGCACTGTGAATTTATTATTGCTTTAAATATGTCAAATCTTATATGCAGGCTGCTATTATCCAGAAGTCTAGAATATGGTAAACTTACATGTATGTGTTAGAATAGCAGCATTAAATAGTCTGTCTAGCAAGTCAGAAAAGGTAAAGTTTCTTAAAGAGAATTGAGGATAATTAAGTATAATTGCTATAGGTGTTGATTACTTAGCATACAACAGTGTTATCTTGAACATGGTAAATATGAACTTTAAGGTCTCAGACTACCAAAACAGATGACAAATTTACATCCATCCAAGACTGCAAAAGATAATTTTTATGTGCTTGTTCTAACCTCTAAGCTGTGTTCCAATAAAAGTGATTGGTTTACATAATTCATATTCAATAAAATTACACCATTAGATTATTTTATTAGAAAATGTGTTTGCCAGAAAAAATAAAATTCACAATCATATTAAAGTTCTTTTTTTTTTCTAATAATTGGCAATATTTGTTTTCTTTAATTCTGTATAAATTCTATGTCTTTCCCTGTGCAGTCTAACAAGTCTTGGTGAGTTTTAAACCTTACTCCAAATATGAAGATTAGAAAGAAACAATATCTCATACTTGTATTACCAGATATTAAGAGCAGAAAATAATGTAGCCAGCAGCACAGAATTTATTTTATTCTACTCTTCACAGAATCATTAAAAAGAGTAGAAACAGTGCATAACTACTGTTTCCGCTATAGATTTGTGATCATATGATAATGCTGTAACACCTTAGCTGTGAGTGAGAATGGAAACCATCTGCCAATTTTTAATTCTTTTAGCAGAAGTCCCATGAGATATTACCTCTCCGTCAGCTACTCAGAAACAAGTCATTACTTTATCTGACATCTTAGCCACCATCTGCTAAGAAATTTTATCTCTTCTTCTCTCAGCTTGTCTATATGTCTTCCTTCCATAGAAATGGAAAGATGGGGTAAAACCAGTAAAAAATGTTGTCAGAGATCTCTCAAAAATCTCTTATTAGAAATTCAAAATCTAAATAGCTAAGACACTGCCTTTATCCTCTATTTTGTAGCTCTAAATATATCTCTGGATTTAACATTAATTCTACATGATTAACATTTTTTTATGAAAACAGTACATTTCTACCATATTCTATTCAATCACCTTACATATTATTCATTGTTCATCACTCCCATCTTAAGAATTGGAGTTTTGTGTTCTCTAACAATGTCAAGGTTTGGTATAAACTTATTGTTCTCTTGTCTTGAATTTGAGGACGTTTTAACACATAGCTTTAATTTTTTTAGCATTGAACTTCAACTCATTTTGATTTCTGTATAATTTTGTTTTAATGCATTTTATGGAAACGGGGTCCAGTCTTTCCCACTTGAATCAGAATTTCTATCTATTCAGTTGAGGAATGTGACTTGGAATGTGAAAATTTTTTCCATAGTATGTTTTCACATGAAAAGCTATTCAGAAAGGGAGTAACTGAAGAAGTTCAGTGACGTGTGATCTGAATACTCAAAGCCATTTGGGGAAAAAAACCCCAACAAAACATTGACCTTTAAATGAATGGAAATCTTCTTTAGGTGAGATGTTTTATAAGCATTTTCCAGGATATTTTTCACATGCTCTCCTAATAAAGCTGGCACAGGCCCTTGATGGAGACAAATAACCAGACTAGACAGATGGGTAATCTATCCCTCTATGACTAATTATACATACTTCACTAGGACAATTTTCTATATGAACTCAAATTTTTTCAAAGCATTCTTTTTTCCATCTCAAATTTTTATTTCAATACAAAATGACAACGCTACTCATAGACAGGGTCTGTAACTATGTTGTGCTATTTTTCTTTATTTTTAACCTTTAATGATAGAAATAGCTAGGTGATACACAGAGATATTTTTGTACTTTTCTCTAATTCCCCTTAATTCATAATATTAACAGAATAAAATTTTTAGTCTCTAAAGGAAGATTATACTGACATATACAGTTTAATCTCTCAGATTCGTCTTTTCCTAGTTGTCTCTCTATCAATTCATATGTGTTCTTATCCCTGTTTTCACCACAACCTGTAGAAATTTGTCTTTTTATAGAGTGCAGAATGATGCCTAATGTATTTCCACACACTTTGTAATGACCTACGGTCTTTGTGTCTTCATGGGCATTTTTGCCTCATCCTTCAAAATTAAGCCTTTTTTTTTTTCAGCTGGCTCACTAAAGTGAAATAACTCCAGAGTAGAATTGTTTTCATGGTAATGTGATTTTAATTCCTTTCTCGTTCTATGATAATTTATGATTAAAAGCTGATACAAGAAAATTCATAAGCCAGGTGTGAATATTTGTAAAGAGATATCGTGTAGTTTATCACCTCCTATCTTTCTATCAAGGAGAGATTATTTTCTACAGCTTAAAAATGAGGCAGTAGATTAATGGATAAATTGTTATGTAAGGTGTTTACTTTTGGTACCTATCAAGACTGGCAGGAAAAAGGCATCCTGCTGTATAGATTCTGACTTTATGATCCATTTAATTTAATAATGAAGGTAGGATTCTGGACAAGGCAGCCGACCCACAGGACTTTACTTACTCAAAAGAGCTATCCTTCTTTGGGAATGTATGCCAATAGTGTAATGGCAAGGTTGGGAATGGTGTTAGGAAACTGAAAGTAGCTTTGAAGAGTGTATATTCTTAGATATACAATGGGTTTTTTCAGCACACATTGTGGAATGGTCCATCTGAGGTTGTTCCAATGGACAAAACATGAAATTACCACTTTGTTTGCAATTTGAATGCCACATGGAAAAAGGGCAGTAGTAGTCGAAAATTGGATACTGTCCACCCACCTTTCAACACAGTCACAGTAGACGCATTTGCGAGGTTTATAACTACAATAATGTTGTATCTGTCTGACCACAACTTAATGCCTGTATCTATACTTTTTGATGCCTGACAGTTACAAAAAATACTTGTCCTTCACATTTCAAATGCACTTAATGATAGAGTACTTTTTTTTTCTTTCTGAATGAACACATTGAGTTTTTGCTCATTGCTCACATTTATAGATGTTCCAACAAAGGACAGAACAATGGAAGCTATCAAATTAATGATGTGTTATCACCTGGTAACATAGGAAAGGTGTAACATTTTTAATAGCAGAGACTAGATTAATGTCATTTCAGCCATGGGGAGCTGGGAATCAATTTCAATGCTAATCAGTGGTTTAAAGAATAGATTACTAATGCTGTAAATGCCATTAACCTTTCAAGCACTGCCTCCACATGAAGCTTCCTGCAGAGGCATAAAGCAGTATGCAGCTGTGACACAAACACAGCAAATACAGTACAAGAAAGTATTGAAGATTTTCTTGGCCTATTTTATGGAAAAACTATACTCTGAAAAATCTAACTTAAAAATTAGAAAAATTTTACCTTTTAACAAAAAAACCCACAAAACAACAAACCAACAGCCAACCTTCCTTATTTTGGAGACTGAGTTTTCTAAACTGTGAAGCACTCCTAAACTAAAGGTTTTCTGCAGAGTATATAATATTCACTGGCATAGAGCTGCTTTTCAAAACAATGACAGGTTTTTGACAACTTCATATTGAAATGTTGTATAAGAAAATGTGTATGTGGCTTTTAAAACTGCTGTGCACACATGATCATTGAGAGCTATTCTAATGTTTTTACAAGCTTTCTCATCTGTTTTAAAGGAGACAATGCAGTCAGTACTGCATGTACCATGATCACAGTGTTCTCAATGATCTCAGCTAAAAGGAAAACCACAGTATTAAGCTTCATGATGGTCATGAAAAATAATATCCTCTTGCACAAGATCAGAAACTCCACTGGTTTCTGTTTGTAATGGACTCCGAGACTGATATGAAATATCTGAACTTGGTAGTACAATACATGGAAGATAATTCAAGTAATATTTTTCTGTTATGCTCATTAAATATTATTCTCTAAATACTTAAAATATTATACCACTGTCAACATTTTAACTAGACTATCATTTCATTTTTAATCCCCAAAAGTATTTAAATTATAAAGGTATTTTGAAACAACTGACATTTTATGTATAAGAAATTTCTGTGACCATGTAGAAGAAAATAGAAACTTTAATTCCCCTTGTATAAGACTATAGACCTTGGGAATCTAAACTTTAATTTCTTCTGTTCTTTTATTCACTTTTTACTGTTCAATCAGAATGGTGAGATAATGATAAGTGTTCCCCAAGCTTTTGAGTACTAGCATTCCATCATTTTGAAAGCATTGTTGATACAATCAATGATGATAAATGATTCATTTTACTTAATTAGACTGAGAAAAAAGTTAGACACTTCAAACAAAACTATTTTAAAAGGATTTAATGCTTAGCATTTCCTACCTCCTTCATTACTAGATATGCTAAGATTTCTTTCTATCCCCATTAAGGAAAATGTATCAATATTTCATATGTCAAAGCTGCAAAAAAAATTAATTCTTCAAGTGCAGGTTGTTCTCAATCACAGTCTGTTGCTTGTTTGTTGGGGTTTAGGTTGGGTTTTTTTCCACTGACATAGCAAAAAAAATGTTATTTGGTTGGTTTGTTTTACTGCTTCAATCAAGTGGTTATAATAAATACCAAATTCAGCAAACATTCTATATATTTATTTGGGGAAGTTTACAAATCAGCACCATGAAACAACAAAATAAATGATTAATGATGCACTGATACCTAGGCTTAGGTTTACAAAACACAGATAACACCTTTAGTGGGCAAAGGCTATCTTCTGTGATTATATGAATTATTAGCTTTTAAAAGCCATACAAATAATATGACTTCTCTCAAAAAATAACTTTTGGCATGCGAAAGAAAAGCCCAGAAATTGAAATAGAAAACATTGTGCTCTAAGCCAATTTTTCCCCAGCTGATGCTCTGTCCATTTTCACTTTTGAAGATGACTACCAGACAATGAGATTTGTGTAACATTGAGTATATATATATTGTAAGCTTATTAACTTTTAATAAGAACTTTGTAATAGTTCTACTAAACTGGGCAGAACACCAGGATGCTTAGATTCTGGTGTTCTCCTAAACAGTGGTTTTAGGCTGTTCACAAGTCTGATCGTTTTTATACTCTTATTGCAACCAGGAATATTGAAATTATTCTTGTAACTTCATAGAATCATAGAATCAACCAGGCTGGAAAAGACCTCAAAGATCATCAAGTCCAACCCTACCGTGGCTACTAGAGCATGGCACTAAGTGGCAATTCTGTTGATGAAAACCAGTTTCTCAGAAAATATTCCACCATCAAAAATTGTGAACAGCTGATTTTAAGCAGAATCTATTCAAACTTTTGCATCTTAACTTAACAGCTGCAGGAAAGAAAACTTTATTAAACATGCCAGCAATGATCCTGTTGCTATGTATAGTTAGTGTTGAACACAACTCTTTTTCTGCAAATATAGGCTTATCACAATCATATCCTGAACTTTTCTGAAAATTAAATTGGAAAAACAATTTCATCTCAAAAATTCTGTACTTCATGGTTCCTAACTATACTTGCTACCCATTTCTCCCCTTTACAGGTATAAAAATGTCATAATCTATATTGACAAAGAAAGCAATCAAACAAAGGTGCCATAAATTTAGATAATTCCTGAAATGGGGAAAGACTTATAAAAGAGTAGAAATATTCTGTTTCAACTTTACCTGACCTGTATAGTCTATTCTCCCTATTCAGTTTGTTATTTGAAGCAAAACAAACAAAAATTAAAAAGAAATATTTTGTAATACTCTCTGCTGCCAAAATTAACCCACCAAAACTAATAAAAAACCCCAAAACAAAAACACCACCCCAAACAAAAAACAAACAAATGTTATTTTTATATGAATTGAATTATGGGCATTTCTAATGTATTTATATGCCTCTAAGAGATTTTTTTTCTTAATAACAGACCACTTATTCTTCTTTGTTTTATCATACCCATACTTGCTCAGGTTCATCTAATAAAAACTAACAGAATCGCACAAAGAGATAATTTTAAACAATGACCAAAGTTTCTGATCAGTTGCTGCCTCCATCAAAATCATCAGCTTGAGGCTTGTATAAGTGACTCTGACATATCTCAAAGGATTTTTACATTTCCCTTATCCTTTCTGGAAACTATTCATTATTTCTAGAAGACTGGAAAAACATTAACAATGACAGAAGAGCCATAAAAAAGAGCATTATGTTCACATCCAAAATATCCCTTACCTCTAGTAACATTTTCTGCTTCTGAACAGAGATTCCTTTCATGACAGCTTATTTCAACAAGTATTTTAGATCCTATTAGCATTCATAGCATTAAAAAAAAGATCTTGTACGGTTTCAGAAGAAAGGATTTGACTACTGACACTTTGATCCCACAGAAACTATGTCATGGGCGTTCAGTGAGAGATCTCGGGAAATCTTTCATCTTACTAGTGCAAGGTTTGTCAGATAATTCTATTTTTTATTTCTTCAGTTTTCAAAAAGGAAAGGCATAGAATAAGGCAAATATGAAGGTAACTCATCATGTAGACTAAAAATATGTAAAACTGCATTTACAATACAGAAAATGTACACAGCTCACAGCTTCCATTCATGAATGTCTGACCAAACTAGTGTTATATCTCAGACAACTGTCTTAAAAGTACCAATCAGCTGGACCGTCTTGTACTCAATAGGTGTGTCCATTGTCTCCTATTCAGAGTATGATGGCTCTCTGCTATGGCTAAGGTGAGACAGGGACAGAAGGGGACTAACGTCACAAGCATTTGCAAATGGCAAGAATTTCTCCACTTTCAAACTTTATGAAAATCTAGAGAGTATGGGTTTGCTCTACATTAGAGTAAAAGGTTTTATAAGCACATATTAAGACTACCACCACTGTATTTGTTGACTCAGTAAAAGGATTCAAGACCTATCCAAGTAGATGACCAGGTAATTTGTCTGTGGAACAGATGTCAGTGGTCAGATAAGGTTTAGACAAGATAGGACCAAACATCTGTTAGTCCTGTTGAACTGAACAGCCTCCCATATAACTACAAGACATCACAGTTTTAAGACAACCAAAAGTCTAGCATTTGTTAATGTGCACAATCCCCCTGTGCCTGCCTTTTATGTCCTTGCACTCTATAGCAATTTGGAATCACTTCCATATTTACAGTTTACTGACATGTAAGGTAGCTAGTTCTCATAGGTTATTAAAATTATGAAATTCCATTAAGTCAAATTATCAGCATATACCAAATTATCATAATTATGGAGACATTCTCCCTTATTAAATAGAATCTTTTCTATCTAATAGTTGAGATGTCCTAACCTTACCCAACGGACTTGCTTTTCTTCCATAATTAACATGAAAAAGTCCTCACATCCTCTGATTTAGTAAAATATATCTTATATGTGAGGAAACTTAAAAGCAATTTTCTAATGCCAAGCTGAGTTATTAGACCTACTTTTCATGTGCATTTTTTTCTAAAGGTTAAACCAAATAAGAAGTATAAAACCTTCTCAAGCTTAGTACTGATACAGATGCATATTATCATTTGCTTTCAAAATGTATTATCAGGCCAGCCTCAATAGATAATTCTCTCTGATCAAGAATGTTTTATGAAAGTATCACAGGAGCATTATATGGACCTGTTAGAACACCTTTATCTTTTCATAACAGAACAAGAAATGGAGCATTCTATGTCTAAAAAATAAAATCTGCATTCTTCCTCATAAAACAATTTAATTTCTTGGATTTGCAGTTATTTATACCCTTTTATTTTACCATTTTAAAGAATATTAAACAATCGAAAGTCAGGGGTAATTCTAATATTAAATGGTGGGAAGTCTTCAAAAAACTCTTTTTTTCTGCTGACTTGATCATTCAGACTTTGTTTGCTGTTCACCAGATCCACACACAGTCAAATTATTCCAAAAGAAATCTGTGTATTAATAAAGCAGATTTAGTTTAGAGAGAATTTATTTTACATGCTTGGTGACTTTATGTTCATGTTACAAATCAGATTGCAGTTTTGAAGTTCTAGTATGCTGCAGAATAGAGACTTTTCTTCCATGGCCACCTCAGTATATCTTTCTCATAGTTTCAAACCTTAACTCCCAATTTAGAAGAAGTTGATATTTTAAATTTATTTAGTAATTTAAACACACATCCACTTGAGTCTTCCTGATATCCTATCTGGTTATAAGAATGCAGGCATAAATAATTTACTAGTAATTGAGTTTCTAAATAGATTTAGAAGAAACGTTTTGTAAGATAGCAACTGCATTGTTATGAGTTCTGGTAAGAAGGTTGTCTTTCAAAGTAACCCCATTTGTTTATGAAAGCACTGCATCCCCTAGCAACTACTCCAGTTCACCATGATGGTAATTTACTGGCCCTTAGGACAGAAGCCCTTGTTTTGCTATATAATGAGAACAATGTTTGTGTTCTTGCCTTTCATGTGCCTATGTTTGTGTTCTTGTCTATCACCAGATGATAAGTCTGTTTAGAATTGCTGCTCTTACTCCAGTTAATAAATTGCACCCAGTTGCAATGAAGTGTCCACACTTGAATATTCCAGACATTCAAGTTCTACCTGGGGATATTCCCTTCTAATAGTTCCCTAAGAAATGCGGTTTTAGATGATGTATTAACTCAGTTAAACACAGGTTTGTGCTGGAGATCACCTACGAAGATGTCTCCCCTAGATGATTATGTTGGATAAGAAGTACTACAGGATTTTTTTTACTAGTTTCAAATTATTTTGTTACTTGAAAGTCACAAGAATTTGTTAAGCATAAACAAATGTATATTATGTTCAAAAATATGAAAAAACCCCATCCTATAGCAGGTTTGGTCTTTTTAAAAAAATGTATGCTCTATAGATATTTTCTGAATTATTTCTATTAATACAAATGTTAATATTATTGTCTTAGTGTTTACAAATACATTGAGATTTGTTTGCTTGCTTTTCTTTCCGATTCATTCACTTAATGGAGATTGAGAATACAAAGATGGAGGTACAACCAAATGAAAGAAAGGATGCAGTGAGGCAAATTATTCTCTCTCCAGCACTCTGGGCATATAATATTCATGTGGGTAACGCATGTTGAAGACTTTCATTTACACACAGTTTAGTTAGCATCCATTTTCCACAGCCTAATTCCTGAACACAGCAGTCAGCAGTAAAACTTGCACTGTCATGCATTTTAGAAGTAATGAAAAATCTTCTATGGTGCACTTTGAATTAATTTTTGACATACACCTACTACAGATTCACAATAATGTATTTTGGGTGCTGAATAAGCCTCATATTTTTCACACCTCGCCACATCACTGTTCTGAGGCTTAATTACAATGCTGTCTCTTTTCCATTTAGAGGTGTCAGAATTTATATTATAACTTTCATGCTTAAACCAGTCAGCACTAAATAGTCATGTCATCCAAAAGGGTGTTCCACTGAAGATGAAAAAAATTAGGTTTTGTTGCAGCTAAGTCCAGTCTCCTGCTGGTTTCCCTT
This sequence comes from Acanthisitta chloris, assembly GCF_000695815.1. NCBI lineage: Eukaryota > Metazoa > Chordata > Aves > Passeriformes > Acanthisittidae > Acanthisitta > Acanthisitta chloris. Next base: position 60,642 of record NW_008649833.1, read on the forward strand.
TCCCCCAGGAAGGATTTGTTACTAAAACTTAACAGCCAAATTATTGCTAAAACATGTAGTTCTGAAGTATTGAGATCAATGTATTTCAGCATTTTGTGCCAATTAAGCCTAATAAATAAATAGTAACTTTAATTTCTTGGAAACATATTCTGAAGTGTAAGCTGAATGACATTTAGGAATTTTGTAACAGGAAAGAAAAAGGTTTATTTCTAATATGAAAGTTAGTTTTGTGCTATTTTTATCAAATTGTGAATTCATATCACTTTCACTTCACAGCACTTTAATGTGATATATTAAAATCAAATGCGTTCTTACTCAGAATAAAAAGCTGTTCTACACATAAGAACTATTTATCAACCATATTAATTTCTCCAATGTATGTTTTATTCCTTTAGAAAATACCAAGTTTGTGAATTCCAGCACCCACACAGGTCCCTGATGATTCCATGGTTTGGAGTTTATTTCTTCATTTTAATTACAGGAAAAAGCATCTCCAGAGAAACAGATCAAAACAACATTCTTGTCAGCATTAAAATAGCTGTCCTTAGTGGAATAAACCCAGAGATATATAATGGAGAAACATATAGCATTAGGTAACATATTTTGGCACTTGAGATTCTGTGCTAATTTTGGATGGAATATGCAACAGTTTTATTGAAATATACCCTGTTGTAAAAAGCTGCTCTTATCTGATTTTCCTCACTTTTTGTCTTTGCAAGCTTAAACCTGTTTCCCATAGAAAAGTATTCCTGTGCATAAGTGTTCTATCAACAATACTAAAGATTATATTAACTGAGTTACTGATATACGTCTCAGGCTAGGATATTTTCCCCTACCACTCCTGGCACAATTCTGTGCTACACACTAAAGCTATTATTTCCAAGGGATCAGCAAAGGAGATAACAAATTTTGAGATCTAAGACCCTTGGTTTGCTTAACTGCTCTAGTCTAGCCTCTCACCAGCAAATATGGTGAACTTTCTCATGTGTATTTCACTGCATGCACTTTAATGCAAAGTAATTCTGGATTCTTCTTAGCAAAGTTTGCTGTATGGAGTAGACTTGCATGGAGTGAGGAGAACATGCACTGGAATTTGACTGGGAAAGCACTGGCAGACCTAGCATTTGTGCAATTTAACCTTAAAAAAAGACTAATGACATTAAACAAAATTTAATTTTCTAACCTCTGTTTCCAGTTTGAACAACAAGCTCAAATTTGCAATATCTCAATATCTTGGTGAAAGGATTCCACTATGTACATAAGGAATATTACAACTTGTATGGGGCAAACATCCTGATGTCTGTATGAGGATACTTCCAGGGGCATAGGTAAAGGTGGTATGAAGTGCCACATGCAGACACCTGATGTAGACCTACCGTGCAGTCAACCACACAGCTGAAATATCTGTACTGTTCAAACAAAATTTGGTTTATAATATGAAGTGTTTTACTTAGAAATGTGCGACCATCTTATACGCTATATGTCGGATCATAGTGTTATCCATACTGAATGCTGGATTTGTAGCCTTTAATGTGTCAATCTGTTTTCCAGCATATCCAAAGAACTTATTTGGCTAGGTAATAAGTAGTTTAAAAACCTGATACCTTTTGTTGAAGAAAAAGCTCTGCTTATTAAAAATTCTGAATAAGTTCTTCCTTGATTTTCTTAATTTTCTTTTTAAAATATAAATGACTAACTAAACTATAACGTGTGTTTGACAGAAATAATTAGAAAGTAATTATACAGAGTCAAGCATTTAAACTCCTGGGTAATTTGAATGCAGCTTCTTTCACTCTTTCTAATTATGTACTTCTGGTGTTGTGCTATTGAGTGAACATTATCCTTTAAAAATGCAGAGAAAGATGTAACTGTTCAAAATTCACTCTGCAGTATAAGACATCAAGATATTGCACAGTAGAAGAATGTAGAACAAAGAAAGCCCTTCTGTGAAGTCCAGTTGTATTTCCAGCAGGGACTTAGAGCTCTCAAAACAGGTATGTGATACTCATTTTCTTCTTATTATAAAAACAAATTCACTACTTCAAGAAAGAACTGTACAGGCTGTGTTTCTACAGACAGAGACTTGCCATCTATAACCCTAAGATAAATAATCCTATTTTGTCTGGTTTTGATTTTGCCTCTGGTTGTTCATTAGTAGATTGCGTGAGATGGTTAACACATTAATGGATTTTAAATCCAGATGCATTTTTTAATATGCAGAGATGGTTTATAATCAGTAGAATTGTTTTGGATTTATCTAAGCTAAATGAGAACACGATTCACAGTCTCTTCTTCAGTGACTTTGATTTCTAATGGATAAAGGTTGTGTCTCCTCCCTGATATCGTTAATCACGATAACATAACATCCTTTGGTACTGTTCATTTTTCAGTGATCATCCACTGGAGTATCAGAAAAGTTATAAATACTGACATTTGAAGAAGAACTTGACTTTATTGTCTTTTAGCTACAGAACATATTGGGGGTTACTATGACTCTGTGAGATTTCCTTATTACCCAACTGTAGTATTGCCACAGTGGAGGCTGTCATTTTCCATTTAAACCTGAAGTGGTTGTGACTTTGTTTCAGGTGTTGACAAGAAACTGAATATGGCCAAAGGCATGTGTTTAATAGGAATTAGATGCTCAATGAAGAAAAAAAAAATATGCGTAGCCAAGAAATGGAGAGTGCTTTATAACTAATAAAACTAATCTTCAGCAGAAACAGCAAAGCAAAAGCATCACAATGGAATTAGGAAAATTTGGAAAACTGTCTTCTGCAGTTAGACACGACACATGTTGATTCATGTTATTGAGATCATTAGCATCTTGCTGACAGTTGAGTTTTTCAGGCCATCTCTAAAAATAAGCTCACGATTTTGAAAGAAGTGCTCAGCTGACTCTTCCCTCTGAGTTTAAGATTAGACTCGTTAATGGGACAAAAGAATAACTTAATTGTTGTGGTTTAACCCCAGCCAGAAGCCAAGAACCACACAGCCGCTCACACTCCCTCCTTCCCCCTTTCCTCCCCCTAACGAGAGGAATGGGGAGGAGAAAATAAAATAAAATCTGTAGGTTGAGACAAGAACAGTTTAATAATAAAAAGCAGAATGAGCTAAAATGCTAATGGATAATAAAAAGAAAGTGAAAGAAAAAAATACAAGATACATTTGTTGGATGTTCCACTTCTTGCTCTATCCAATGCCAAGTATCCATCCAGTCCAAATGAAGTTGAAACTAAATCTTTAAACTCTGTGGTTTTTCTTGTTGACTAATTTGAAAATAGTCCTATATGTTAATTTCATCTTGGTGGTCTTCTATATTTTCCCATCAGAAAATTTTTTACACAATGGTGAATGAGTAAAGTTCAAATTTGTAGTAGTATTAGGTCCAGTCTTTCAGGCTGCAAATAGTGACTCTCATCTTGAAGAATTTATCCTACAGTTTTCATTTTACATTGTTTTCCTAAATTATAGTGTTTTCCTAAAAGATAGTGTTTTCGTAGTTCGTACCTCTGTGAATTATATTGTGCTTTCTGCAGTACCTTTGAGGACCTCAAACTAGTGTTCTTAGATCCTAATGTATTTTGTAGTAAATAATTTCTGAGAAAACTGTGATTCAAGTTACACACTGCAATACATATAGAGAAATACTCTCTAATAGTGAAGGCGAACCTGGACCATTGGAATTTCATTGGAAAATGAAAAATCTGCTCTCTCCAGGGACTCACAGAATGAAAAGAATTCATTGGAAAATTGGCATCATGTACTAAAAATTTTGCATGCATATATTCTAAGCTATTAACAAAATTTCATGTCGATTGCATGGATTTATTATAGTTGTCCACCTTAGTAATAAGATAATGCAATCTTGTAAATAGAAAGCATAGGGTAGAGATAGTTTTGAAGGTAGACATGGATAGCATTTTCATCTTGTGCATGTGATAAGACACAGGTGAAATTTCTGCCAATTCAAGTCTATGTTACAATGCCACACCATACCACCTATGCTACTGAACAAGTATGCTACCATAGTTGCTCTCGTAGGGAATAGAAGGCATTTTTGGCCATATTTGCCAGCTTTCTGCAGTAAAAATGGAGTGGCTTAGGAATATATATATTTGAAAAAAAACAACAGGTCAGAGGCATGTAATATATCTCAATTCTTTTTTTCTCTTTTTTTTTTTTTTTGCCCTGGCAATACATGTATCAATTTCCCATAATATAAATTAATATCCTCATAATTGCTGGTTTTGAACCAGCCAGATGTTCATGGTAAAGTAAAAGTTTAAATTACACTTGGTTTTCTTCTATTGTTGTTTATTCAATTATTTGAAAGCATTCTTCCAATTCAAAATGTGGAATTAATTACCTATAATGCACATGATGAATTGAAACAGTTATAATAATGGTTCCTGTCACTGAGTAGCAACTGGAAATCAAATGGCTTACTGACGATTCCTATGTCAGTGAAGATATGCAGAACAGATTGTCAAACTCCTACTGTCATTTTTTTTTTCAAAGAAGGAATATTGTTTCTTCCCAGGAGTTTGTTATTCTAAGTGACTAATTGCAAGCTGACAGTTCTTTCTTTACTTTCTGAATTCTTTCATTTGAATTATACTCAGGAGGTGAAGTGGAGCTAGTGTTACATTGAAACCCGAGAAGTAAAGCATATTATGATGATAGATTTGCCATATCTATTGGTTTGAACTAAAAAAAAAACATAACAGGAAAAATCTGAGTTCAGTTCATCTCTGTAGGCTCCCAAGTTCACCAAACATCTGTTTATTTCACAGTAATTTTGTCTTTGATTTCATTTAAGAGAGTATTAGGGGTTTGCTGGGTGATCTGTTCTGAAAATGAGTCATAGGCAAGCATAAAATACTTAATATCACTATTAATCAATTTTTAGTCGCTTTTTGAGTTTTAAAAACCTGTTATGCTATTAAAAACTATATCCTACAAGATTCTAATTAAATACTTGTTTAACATACAGTTCTCAAAACTTTGGGGAATGAGTGGACCGAAACTCCTCTATTGTGGGTTGCCTTTGGCAAGCAGACAAAATCCCATCCTTAGGTGAGTGGGAGAAGGGCAGCTTGAGAAAGCTAATGGGTTAAGATAAAGACAGAAATATTACTCACCAATTACAACTATGGGCAAAACAGGCTTGACTTGGGGAAAATTAATTAAATTTATTTCCAATTAAAATAGATTCCAATAGTGAAAAGACATACATGAAAACATCTTTCCTCCTGCCTCTCCCAGGCTCTACTTTACTCCCTTACTTCCAACCCCTCTACCTGTTCCCACTCTGAGTGATGCAGCAGGGATGGAAGGGTTGATGGTCAGTCATAATGATTTCTGCCTTCTGCTCTCTCCCTCTCACACTCCCCACAGCTTGCAGCTCTCTCAGGAAATATCCCCATGCTCTGGTGTAGGACTTCTGAGAACATCTGCTCCAGCTCCTATGGCACCTCCTTCTTCTTGGACTTCTGTGTTCCCTGTGCTGTTTCTCACTATTTTGTTTCCTCTCTCCTGTCTCTCTCTGGCTTTTTTTTAACCCTTTCTTAAGCGCATTTTCCCATAGGTACCATCACCTTGGCTGAGGAGTTCAGCTATGCCCTGCAGGGGATTGGTTGGAACCAGCTAGAAATGTTCATGTAGAGCATGGGTCAGCCCCAGCCCCTCCTCACAGAAGTCCCTGCTGCCAACACTTCGGCACCTGCACCCATGATTATATAAACATTAATTCAATGGTGTACATAGTACTCTGAGGCCTTTAGTATCTCAGGCATCACCTAAAAATATTTGCAGCCTTAAAGCTATAGTATTAACTTCATTTTGTATTTCCACAGTAATTTTATTTCAGCAATGTACATGACAAAGAAATACGGCCTTCTTTTTTACTTCTCCTTCATTTTTTTTTGTTCTTTAAATAGTGATAAAATAAATTAGCTTTGAGGCTATTTTGTTGGCAACAGTGAAAAAACTGTACTGGTAAAAGACCAAAACACTGTCATCATAATTTAAGATAGAATCATAGATTTATGTAGAATCATTTAGGTTGGTAAAGACCTTTAAGATCATTGAGTCCAATGGTAAACCTAATACTGCCGAGTCCACCACTATGCCACATCTACCTCCAGAGATGGTGATTCCTCCACTGTTCCAGTGCTTGATAACTCTCTCTGTGAAGAAATCTTTCCTACTGTCTAGTCTAAATCTTCCCTGATACAATTTGAGCAATTTTCTCTTGTCCTATAACTTGTTACTTTGGAGAAGATACCAACCTCTACCTGGCTACGACCTTCTTTCATGCAGTTGTACAGAGCAATAATGTGCTATCCTCATCATGCTCCCCATAAGATTTGTGCACCAGGCCCTTCACCAGCTTTGTTGCCCTTCTCTGGACACACTCCAGCACCTCAATGTCTTTCTTGTAGTGAGGAACCCAAAACTGAGCTGCATTCAAGGTGCAGCCTCACCAGTGACAAGTACAGGGAGACAGACTATCACTGTCCTTGTCCTGCTGGCCACACTATTTCTGATACAGGGATGGATGCCATAGACATTCTTGACCATATGGGCACACTGCTGGCTCATATTCATTTACATTTATATATGACATAGTGACAGCCTTGGCATATTCCTTCTGTTCTTGTACAGAAAACTAGTATATATGCATCACATAGAAAATGGGGTTCCTTTTTTGAAACTTGTGATTTGTGATCATGCCTAATAATCAACTTTTTGGTCTTTTGTACAAGAGCATTAACATTTTCAAGAAATCTTCTAAGGACAACTCTCAGCTGCATTGGGATCAATGGTTTCTTCTTTGTGTGGAATGATCTCTCATCCCTTCAGCAAGAGCAGTTCATCCTGCTTACAGAGACATGTTTATGCTGTATGACCAGCTTTAATGCACAACCAATCTGTCTCTGTCTCAGACACTGTGCTGTGTTTTCCCTTCACTTAGCAGGCAAATCAAACTGAACAAAATGCAATATTCCCTTCTGTCTCCGGCATTTTACCACATTTGGGGAGTTGTGAATTGTTTCCACTAGGAGGAAAAAGCAAACATGGTGTTCCTTTGATGCAATCCTGTTTAGAAAGATGGTACAAAATGCTATTTCTATAAAGGCAACAGGAAGCAGAGGAGAAACAGCAGGACTGTCCTAGTGCCAAAGCATTTTTCAGGGCACTTAGTCCACATGTTCTTTCAGATGTTGCCATTCTCTGAGCTAATGGTGCTTGAGGTTTGTTTCACTGCTGCTCCCGTTTAAGGGCATGGGTCTTTTTTTCTTCTCCTTTGCACGAAACAGGAAATATGCACAAATCAGCACCCAGTGAAATTCCTCCTACCCACATTTGTGTGCTACATAAATTTTGTTTGCAACGGGGAATAGAAAATTGCCTCAGTTTAAAGACATTATTTATTTCAGCTCTTCAGTCCCACAGTAGTTGCAAATAACTGATGTTCTCTTTTCCAAAAAATAATGCAGTTTAAACATATGAAATTTAAAATGGACTGTCAACCAGAATGCTTTAGATGTTTTTCTCTAATCTGTAATGAACTCTTCCATAATAATGAAATCTTACAATCTCTCATCTGAAAAAATGAACTTTTATGAATACAACATTTTGGAACTTTGTATAAGAAATTGCACCTTTATAAAAAATGAACTGTAATTACATTTATTTTCAAATTACAATCTAATTAGTCACATAATCTTGAACTATTGACAGTTTTAGTTATATCCATTTTCAATAGAAATGGTATAATTTCACATCTTCAGACTACTAATTGTACAGTAAGGTTTAGACTGCAGCTACAAAAGCCTTTATCCAATTGATATGTAAATTAATTAGGAGGATTAATGTGTGACTTGATGCCACTAGACATTCAATATGACCTTATACTTTGCCCTTAATGGCCTTAGAGTTTGCAAGTAAAAGGATACTAATGTAATGATCATGTTGGCAAAATAACACTGAGTAAAATGAAAGTACATTTCAGATTTCAATTTTTTAAATGTATTCGGGGAAAATACAGTTCCATAATAGAATACTGGATGTTTTAGACAAAAATTTTAGCAGAGCCTTTAAGAAAGAGTAACAATTTTCCCTGTATCTGTCCTAATGAAGAGAAGTGAAGGATGTTTGCTAGGTTCCACAATTCAGAATTCAGACTGCAAGCATTGGAGAAAGGAATACGACAAATAGTAAAAGAAGCAATGCAAAAGTTACCTGCTATATAAAAGTAGTGTCTGTTATACCCTCCCAGTCTAGACAAAAGTTATGTTCTACCTTTACTTTTGAGTTGCATTCTGTTTTTTCAGAAAGAAACTTAAAGCAAAAATGTATTTAGGCTTTTGACAGACCTTAGGTTTGTCAGGATCAGTTCATCCATTGATGAATCAGAAACATTTTGACCAGAAAAGAAAAAATATTTTGTTTGATTTTTTCTACTAGATTTTATGGAACTCACAATTGAAGGTATCTAAGCAACATTCAGAATTAAAACCTTAATTCACTGAGCAAGAATTTTGTGCTTAGTGCAATAAGACAAAAACAACTCTTTAAGAAGCTGAGGAAATTAATTGTTAATTAAATAGGCTGTTAAGCTCTTCTGAAAAATCACGGAATCATTCAGGCAGGAGAAAAATGACCAAGACATCGAGTCCAACCTTTGACTGAACACCACCACGCATAAACCATCATGCCACATCCAGTTGTTTCTTGAATGCTTCCAGTGCTGGTGACTCCACCACTACCCTAAGTAGCCTCTTCCAGTGCTTAACTGCTGTCTCAGTGAAGAAGATGTTCCTGAGGTACATTCTGCACATCCCAGTGTACAGTGATGGGTCCATCCCAGCACAGTTTGAGGCCATTTGCTCTTGTCCTGTTGCTAGCTGCCTGGAAGAAGAGGCCAATCCCCAAGTCACTATAACCTCCTTTCAGGTAGTTACAAAGAGCAATACGGCCCCTTCTGAGCTTCCTTTTCTCCAGGCTAAACAACCTCAGGTCCCTCAGTTGCTCCTCATATAACTTTCTCTCTAGACCTTTCACCAGCTCTGTTGCCCTTCCCTGGACATGCTCCAGCACCTCAATGTCTTTCTTGAAGTGAGGGGCCCAGAACTTGACACTGTATTCCAGGCTTGACTTCACCAGTGCAGAGTACAGAAGGACAATCATACTTCCCTAGTCCTGCTGGTGACTATATTTGATACAGGCCAGGATGCCATTGGCCACATTTGTCACCTGGGCACACTGCTGGTCTATATTCAGCCAGCTGTTAACCAGCCCCCCACTGGTCTTTTTTGTCTGGGATGCTTTTAAGCTATTCTAACTCCAGCCTGTAGCACTGCATGGGGCTGTTGTGACCCAAGTGCAGGACTTGCTACTTCACCTTATTGAACCTCATAAAATTAGCATTGGCCCATCGTCCAGCCTGTCCAGAGCCCTCTGCAGAATCCTCCTGCTCTCCAGCAGAACAGCACTCCCACACAATGTGATGTCATCTGTGAACTTACTAAGGGTGTATTCCATGCCCTTATCCAGATCATTGATGAAGATGTTATACAGGACCAGTCTCAATACTGAGACTTGAGGAACTTGAGGTGATTGTCTGCCAACTGGATATAGCACCATTCACCACTATGCTCTGGACCTGGCCATTCATCCAGCTTTTAATCCAGTGAAGAGTGCACTTTTTGTCCAAATCATGGGCAAGCATGCAAGAAAGAAGCAAAGAGAAAATAAAATTAATAATAATATAATTAATAACAAGGAATTTTGTTTTCACCCTATGCCCATGAAATTTAATTTTATGCTTAAAGTAATATGAAACAAGTAAAAGGCTTTCTTATAAGCCCCCTCCCTGCTTAAATTATGGAATGCTGCTGTAAGTTCTCCCCAGAGCCATTAATTCCTCAGGCTTAGCAACCCCAACTCTCAGCCTGTCTTCATAGGAGTGGTGCTCCAGTCCTTTGATTTTGTTTTCACCCTATGCCCATGAAATTTAATTTTATGCTTAAAGTAATATGAAACAAGTAAAAGGCTTTCTTATAAGCCCCCTCCCTGCTTAAATTATGGAATGCTGCTGTAAGTTCTCCCCAGAGCCATTAATTCCTCAGGCTTAGCAACCCCAACTCTCAGCCTGTCTTCATAGGAGTGGTGCTCCAGTCCTTTGATAATTTTTGTGGCTCTCCTCTGGACTCCTTCCAACAGGTTCATGTCCAGCTATTATCTCTCATACTTTCTCATCTTGAAAATGAGAATATTGTGGGGCACAGGATCAAAAGACTGGAAAAGGTGAAGTTATAGAACTTCCAGCCCTCTACCTTTATCCATATAACTAGTCTTAGTGTAAAAAGCAGTCAGTTCATCCAGCATAATTTGCCATTGGTAAATCTATGATGACTATTCCTGATTACTTGTCCTGCACATGCCTGGAAATATATTCCAAAGAGACATGCTCTCTTTCAAGGAGAAAGAGGAGATTAGCCAGCCCATAGTTATCCAGATTCTCCTTACTGTATGTCTTAATGATGTGACTGACATGAAGTTTTTTCCCAGTCATGGATACCTTCTCCAGCTGTCACTCTTTTTCACAGAAATACAGGCAATTTACCATCATAATCCACTAACTCTTTCAGCACTTTCAAGCTGAAAGGACTGACAAAATGTTCATGCTGCTCAAGCTGATGAATTTAAACATACCCAGTTTCTCTAGGTACTTCTAAGGTGTTGCTCCCAGCTGTTAGCTGTCTCACTCCTTCCCAGAATATGCTGTTACACACAGAAGTCTGAAGGCAAGCAATGTCTATGAAGATCAAAACATAAGTCACTGAGTTGTTTAGCCTTCTCCATGCCATCTCTCACTTGTTAGTTCCCTTCTCCATTAGCAAATCCACCTTTTCCTCAAACTTCTTTTTGCAATTAGTTTAACTGCAGGATCTATTTTCTTCTTATCTCTAATGTCCTTTGTTAGGTTTAGCTCTAGCTGGGCTCTGTTACTGAATTTCTCCTTAAGTGTCTGAGAAATGCTATACACCTCTTTTGTTGTCTGTCTTTTCCATCTCTTGTATGCTGCTTTTTGCATTTTAGTTCAAAAGGTATTAACATATGTGCAAAAAAGTAGGTCATACTCAAGATGAATAAGTATTAGACCAGGATAAAATCTTATGAAGTTTAAAGTTCCAATGACGTAGATATTATGGTCAGCTGGGAATTCAGGGGTACAAAGGAGATATTTTGAAAAATAAATGTATTACAGATACATCAGTATGTTTTACAGCCCTGTATTTTTTTGGCAGCTTTTAATTAACAACAAAAAAACCCCACCCTAGATGGCAGCCTACAAAAATATGTGGTCAAAATGAAAACTCTGTATGCAGTTGAGTTAAAAGAAAAAAATCAGATCATTGTTTATTTCAAGCATAGAGCTTTTTCATCAATTCTGAGTGGAAGCAAGGAGACTGCTACTTTGCTTCCCTGCACTGCTACAAAGAGTGCTCTCCTGTGTTGCCAAGCTTACTGTGCTGTCTCAATCTGGCACCGAAGCACCATCTTTTGCTGCCATGCAGCCTGCACTATGTGATAAAGTGCAGCTCTCTGCCTTGCTGATTATCAGCTCTGCTATAGACAGTGTTACCTTATGTTGCAGTATTCCATTTTGAAGTGCCTTTCTCTCCTGCTTGTCTCCTTTCTGAAACATTCATCACAATGAAATTTTACTTTACCACTTTCACTAAGAGTTTTTGTGCGGTATGTAGTCTGTAAAGGTATTATTTGGTTCAATTTTGCATTTGAGTAATGGATTATTGAAAGTCCTAGAACTGAAAGACAGTATTCTTTTTATATATAGAATTCAAAATATGTGTTACAGTTGTATCTGAGGACAAAGAGAGAACAGAAAGAGTATTTAATTGATCTGATTCATTTTGAGCAAAATTCACCTTGAAATGAATGCAGAGATCTGCTTGAAAAAAATCCCATGGGATATGGCCCTAGAAACAGGAATTCAGGAAAGCTGGAAGCTGGTTGATGCTCACCTCCTCTAAGTCAAGAAATCTCCATCTCAGCAAGCAGGAAATCAAACAAGGTGACCCAGGGTGGGCTGTTGTTTGATTGTGTAAGGGGAATATTAGGAAAGTCAAGGCCAATCTACAGTTGAACCTGTCAAGGGATTCTTGAATCCCTTTCCACAGGAAAGGAAATTTCATAAACAGCAAAAGGAATGCTAGGGAAAACAAGGACTCACTGCTGAATGAGGCAAGGGACTTGGAGATAAAGGACACGGAAGGCAGAGGTAATCAACACCTTCTTTGTCTTGGTCTTAATTTGTGAGATCAATCTTCAGGAATCCCAGGTATGTGAGACTAGATGGAAAGTCTGGAGCAAGGAAGATTTATCATTATTGGAAGACCAGATCACAGAGCACTTAAACAAACTGGAAATATATAGGACCATGGGGACTGACAGGTGGCACCTACTAGTGCTGAGAGTGCTAGATGAGACATCACACATTCTCCAGTCATTATAGACAAGCTGACAAAGCACAGGTTAGACATGCGGACAGTGAAGTGGATTGAAAACTAGCTGAACAGTAGGGCCCAGGCAGTGGTGGTCAGTGATCTAAAGTTCAAATGGATACAAATCACTGGCAGTGTATCCCAGATGTCAATACTGTTGGAAAAATGGGCTGTGAAGGATCTCATGAAGTTCAAATCTTTCACCCCATCTACAAACACAACCTGGTATCTAACTGGATGGAATGCAGCTCTGCAGAGAAGCATTGTTGTTGTTGTTGTTGTCCTGGTGGACAACAAAGGGGCTCATAATGGTACCCTTCTGGCAAGGAAGGTCAACAGCATCCTGGGATACATTGTTGCCAGCAGCCTGAGGGAGACGATCCTTCTGCTCTACTCAGCAATGGGGTGGCTCCATCTGGAGTGCTGTGTCCAGTTATGCTTTTCACAGTCCAAGAGAGACATGGACTTACTGGGGCAAGTCTAGGCACATCCCACAGAGATGACTTAGATAAGGAGAGGCTGAGAGAACTGGAACTGTTGAGCCTGGAGATGAAAAGGATCAAGGCAATCTTTCCAATGTGTACAAATACCTGACAGGGGGCCTGAAGGGGATGGAGCGAGAACCTTCTAAGTGGTGTTCACTGGCAGGACAAGAGGCAATGGGCACAACATGGAGGGTAGTCAAACAGTGGATGAGGTTGCCCAGAGAGGTCGTGGAGTGTCCAGCTCTGGAGATATTCAAAACCTGATTGCTTATGGTCCTTGCCAACCTGCTGTAGCTGATTCCGCAATGAGCAAGTGTTGAAATGGATAATCTCCAGAGAAGCCTGTCAACCTCAAAGATTCTTTGATATCACAATAGCCAAGGAGTAAGTTGTCACTCAGAGGATCTTAAAAATGCTTCAGAGAAGGCATGTCTTGAGTTCCCTCCTCCCTGTTTGCAAGCGAGAAATATAATGCCTCAGCTCTGGATTTTAGTATAAAACCTTCAAAGTTTGAAAATATTTTTCTTTCTAAATGCAATTTATAGTCTTTCTTTGCCCTTCTCTACTGGCTTTTAATGAGTTCAAAATAAAACCTAAAGGTCATCTCTATTTCAGAAGTAATCATAAACTAAAAAGAGCAATTTGCCAAGAAAGAACTAGAAGATTTTTAAACATCCCCTCCAATCCCTCTTTGTTAGGAACTGCAATGATAGGACAAGGGGTAATGGATTCAAACTGAAGGAGGGGAAGTTTAGGTTAGATATTAGAAAAAAGTTCTGAAAAAACACCCCACAAACCAAAAGGACAAACAAGTCTAACTATAGCAAGTCCAGCCCAGCTTTCTGGGAGAATTTGCTTCCCCAGTGAATGCTCTAGCCATTGAACTAGTTCATCTTCATCAACATGTTACTTGAACATAATATTAGGTTTCAATACCATTATTTTAACCTAGTTCCTTGTAGTCAAAAAGAATGTCAGGCTTCTAGACTAAGGCAGGGAGCAGCA
>NW_008649833.1:74692-75145 GCF_000695815.1 Acanthisitta chloris
TCATTCAGAGGAAATGTGTCAATAGAAAAGTGTCAAGGTCTGTTTTGAGATGTTATAGAGGATCATAATTCACTCAATATATACATTTATTCTGTATCTGTATTGCAGTATACAGAAGTGCCACAACTTTTACTTTTTAGCTGCGATTTCTCCTATATTAGTGTGTCATTCTGCATAGGCTATATTATATCTGTGGGCAAAACATTAAAAAAAGGATTACAGCACCAGTCAACTGAAAGAGCTGGCAGAGCACATACTGCTAGAGGTGACAGAAGCAGTAGCAGCAGGTCCTGGAGAAAGAAACTCCAGCTTGAGCCAGGTGGTATTTTACAGTTTACCCAGTTTGATTAATTTCAAATTGTTTGAACAACAAATGTGTCCTTGAAGAAAAAAGTTCTTAACAAATTCACATTAGTAGGTCATCCATTGATGTAATAGCTGGCAGGCTGGCTG
>NW_008649833.1:75214-137462 GCF_000695815.1 Acanthisitta chloris
CTTGCTATCAAGAAAAATCCAGGCCACTGAATCAAATCAAAATGAATCATCTCACATGACTGAGAACTGTTTGAGTAATGTTTTTATTTGCCTTCTTCTATTTGTTTACATATATATATATATATGTATTACAGCTCTTACTTTGAATTTACCAATAAATAAAATGTGGGCTAGTAAAACTAAACTATTAATCATTATGTGATGATTTATATTTCCTTTAAAGGTAAAAGAAAAGCAAATTTTACTTGCTTTATTTTCTCCCAAACAGTCTAATCTATACAATTCAATTTTAAAAGGAGCCTATATTGCTGGTGAAAAAAAGCAAAAATAAAATAAAATAAAATAAAAGCAAACAAACAAAAAAATCTAAACAAAACCCCTTATGGATCTCACTTAAAAACTGGAATCAGTTATGATTACATTATATCAAATTTCATTTCTATTCTTTAAAATAAACTAAAAAGAGTAATTTGCCAAGAAAGAACTAGAAGATTTTTAAACATTCATTCCAATCTCTCTTTTTTTATGAACTGCAATGATAGGACAAGAGGTAATAGATTCAAACTGAAGGAGGCGAAGTTTCAGTTAGATATTAGAAAAAAGTTTTTACTTTAAGGGTGGTAAGATATTGGAACAGGTTGCCCAGGGACATGATGGCTGCCCTGACCCTGGCAGTATTCAAGACCAGGCTGGATGAGGCCTTGAGCAACCTGATCTAGTGGGGAGGTGTCCCTGCCCATGGCATGGGGGCTGGGACTAGATGATCTGTAAGGGTCATTCCAACCCTTAAATTCCATGATTAACTTGTTTTGTATCACAAAACAGCTAAAAGCTGAACTCATTTCATAGCTCTATTCTTTATCCCCTTCCCAGTGGCCTTACACTATCAGCACTCTCTAGTTTTGTAAGGTTTTTCCTTCCCTGCAGTGAAGGGATAGACATCAGTTCTTCAAACAACTACATAAGTAATTCTACAGGTAAAAAATCTTAATGAACTACACACTTGTTACAAAACAAACATTATACAGAATAACAATGTCCTTCATGCCCAGTTCACCCTAACACTTCAGTCTTGGAGAAATATGGAGGGTTTTGCCTGTGTATTGAAGGAATATATTTGCTTCCTTTGGATAAACTGGCTGTTTTTCAATCTGCTCTCTGAAATTCGGGTGTGGCGTCTGGACAGATTGACTGAATAGAGAAAATTAGTGCCTAAAGCTGAGGATATTTTTATGTATTTTTGTGTGTGTCTGTTTTATTAGTCTCTTTGAAAGTGCACAGTCCAGGTTCACTGAATATATTTCTCTCTGCTTTTTGTCAGTCTGATACTGATGATGATGAATGTCTGATTAATAAAATGGCAGCTAATTAAACTACCGTTACTTGATGTATCTTATGCAATTTCAAGGCTGCAAACGGCTGTTATCACAATATTCTTTTGTGAAAACCAGTAGCAGAATAATGAAATCTTTAGCTGTGGTCTGAGAATATCTCTGTTGGTAGAAGGATGCATAATCTTTTTTAATTAGGAGAAAGGTTGTTTAATCTGTCTGTTGATTAATCTGTTCAATGCCTAAGTGGCACTGCTATTTAATAACTGTTCTTGTTTTGCTGAGATCTACACTGTGGAAATTTCTGTTGGGAGAAATAGGATGAACAACTGCTTTATTTCTGACTCACTAATTTAAATAAATTATAGTCTCCTTAATTGGTTATATCTCTTATGGCCTTGCTTTTGTAGGTGGCAAAGTCTGGAAAACTTGGAAATATTAAGACTCAATTTAATGTAAAATACTAGCTTCTAGAGTTCCGCATTAAGTCTTCATGCTACTAGACAGAGGTTTTAGTCTTGGTTGCTGGAGTCAGCAAAACATGGGAAATCAGTAGTGCAAGACTTTACAGGGAAATGTCAAAAAATCTAAAAATGTCTAAAAATTGCACTCTTACAGTGGACTTAATTTAAAGACAAGATGGTTGAATCCCATGTGGCAGATGAAGTTCTACATGTAGCAGTCTTGTACAGGCAGATGGAGAACTCAGAAGAAACTTTTTCTCACATCAACTTTTCCTATTTGGGAGTAATATTAATAAGTACACAGTAGGCTTTTGCTTATGAAACTACACAAATTAAATAATACATGGAAAGAGAAAATAGCAGCAGCTCATCCCACTTTTACATCACTACAGGTACAAATTGTTGTTAGTCAGAGAAGTTCTCAGCTGCATTTCTTCAACATTATCTGAACTGCAAGAACTCCAAAATCAAAATATATTGAATAGCAACAGCTGGGCTTTATTGCTAAGCCAGATTTTCCCAGAGCTTTAGTAGTACAGACAAATTATTTTTAGTGGTATATTATAGCCTAATTAGTTTAGCACACTCAAAGTGGGCTTTTGTGTGTATGTCTCATTTTTTGTCTAGATAAGACATCATGCAGAGTAATAGTATTCCCCCAAGACCAATGTTCCTTCTCCTTTGCTGAAAACCCCAGAGCTCTGGTCAGTTTGTCCTTTAAGAAAATCAGGTAGGCTTAAAATCTTCCAGCCCACATGAGCAAATGTAGCAATGCTGATTTCTTTGCTAAATAGTTCTATGACTTGCAGAAAATATGAGAAATAGTGAAAAAGTGAAAAGAGAGAATAAAAAATATACCTAATAAAGGAAAAATATTGTTATGTGAGATGTCAGCCACTGAATGTTACAACTATTCCCTTCTTCCCTCTCCCCCTACCCCCTTAATATTTAATTGTTAGAGGAGGAAGAAATAGAAGTGTAAAGTCCTTTTGAGAAACAGGTAGTAACTGAACACCTTGGCTAATTACAGTGATACCCTACAAAGAGAAGATATGCTTACTGTTCTGACAGCTGATCTTCCACTCTCTGATAAATGGTCTCTCACTTCAGTGAAAATAAACAGAGTATATGATATTGATTTTACTATGGCTTGTTGAAAGGTCTGTGGTACCGGTAAAGTTGTGGAATTGCAATGCGATAAAACAGCTACTGGGCAGAAACACTCTTTATCACTTTTATCTTCTCAGTTTTCTCTTACTTCATCTCTTTCATGCCAATAAGTATCCCTTCAAATCAACATGTAGGTACTATCTAACATTTTTTGCAGCCAGAGGAAAAAAATTAGAATCAACTGTACACATAATTATAAATATGTTAAACTTACATAATTTCTTGATGTTCACAGAACTCCTTGTATATATCAATTTAATCCTTAGCCTAAATATTTCCACATTCAAGCCTTGAATTTTCATGAAATGTGAATATCTTATTAGGAAACATTTTGAAAAACTGTAATTTAGATGTGTATGCATGCCCTGGTATGATTTCAGGTCTTTTAAAAGTATAAGGGTTGTCATATACATACAGGTATGTGCCTACATTGGTTTAGTGCTGTGAGGAACCACAGAAAATGAAGAATGGGTATTTACTTACTGCTATTTTCTGTCACTAGTAGTAATTTGTTTTCTTCTTAAACATATATTGCAAGGACATAGGAGAATAAACCAGAAATGGGCAGAGCTAAGGAGCAGTTATCTTAACTGACACAGTTTATAGCAACTGTTGAATAAATCAACACAACTTGTGATAAACTTTCATTTGCTTTTGCTCCCAATAGAAAGTATGTAGCTATGGGTGAAATTTCTAAAACAAAAATTACTCTACTAGCAGTTAATTTCCTGTTGACAGCAGTAGTGATTCTACTTGTATAAGCAGGACTTTATAATGTCAAACTCTTGCCAAAGACTACCTGATTCTTGTTATCTTCCCTAGCTTGGATTGGGTATAAAATAATTAGTGGTTTACAGTTCCTGATTAATTGGATGCAACTTGTAATTGAAGATGTGATGGAGCTGTGGTAGCTATGAAAAATAATGAGATGAGCAAATTTACTTAAAATAAAATTGTCAGAGCAAAGGATCATGTGTGTTGACAAGAAAAAAGGGAAAAAAAGAAAAAAGCCACATGATGCTTGAGCCCTAGAATAATTTCTTCTTGTTTTTATTTACCCTGCTGTATCCACTGTTTTCAAGCAGAAGTTTGAGTGAGATCCCAAGTAAAATCTGTGAATGTACTGGTGTAATTACAGTGTTACCGCTGTTACCTTCTGACTCACGAAGGGTAACTTCAGTTAGAGTTACGCAGATGGGAACTTGTAAAAGAGATACAGACATATTAATTAGTGCTCATAAGTCCTTCTGACCCCTGTATACGTTTGTACTACTCTTTTCTCCCAGTCTTGCTTTTCATACAGCAACTTTCACTGACTTTTAGGGTTGCAACAAATTCCACGCAGGTACCCCTGAGTATTCAAGTCCTTTCAGCCCCCAGTGAAGTCTGGCTGTGTTTCTATTCACTGCTCTTCTCAGGATCCCTTGATCTTCTCTTGCTACACAGTTCCCTTCTCATTCTTTTTTTCACCATTTTCTGGGATCTGGTAACATCCCCAAACTGAGTAATCTCCCCTGCTCATGTAAGCATGATAAACTGTTGATATGTGTTGCTCCTTTTTACATTAATTCCTTTTTTCCCCTCCTCCTTTTTAAGCCTGCTGCATAAACATATCTAGTGGTTTATGTGTACTCAAAGGTTCAGGCTGAAGCACTTTTTTGCTGCTAATATGAATTACATTATTCTTATATTCAGAAGTGGGTTTGATAGTAAAATTTTGTGTGAGAGCTTTATATTTTTCTCAAATATTGCAAAAGCTTTGTAAAGAAGATTACATATCAAAAAAAGATTTTAGATGTCTCAGCAATCTCAGCAAGTGCTGGAAGTAGCAAAGTTATGGGAATTCTTATAATCATGATATGCTCAGTTGTCACCTGCAACTTGAATAGATGGATACAACATTTCTTTCCTTCTCCTTTCTTGGGTTTGGATCTGCTGAGAGCACAGAAAAAAATGATCAGGGTTAAATGATTCCTTTTCACTCTATGCACAGATTCTTTCTTCATAATTAATGAGAAACATTTAATTATCTAATAAATTAGCCATAGGCAAGATCTCTATCCTGAAGGGTCAGATAGAGGTGGAGTAGTTTTCTGAATCTGAAAATTTTGGAAGACATTGAATGAACCTTTTTATACCAATTGTCAGAGCTGTCATATGTGTCCTCAGTGCAGCTGACATCATCGTGGAAAAATGGATTTAAATAAACTCTGCTTCTGCATGGATCATTAAGGTCTGGCTGGATTCTGCACAGCATAAAGTAATGTTAAAGTAGCTCCATATGTGTTAATAAGTAATATTTTCAAAAAGACTTATACATTAGATGAGAATACAATCCTTCAGAAATGCTTTGACCTTGCTGCACATCCCCAAAGCAAGCCTGATGCGATAAAGAGCAGAATGTCATATCCATCAGTCAGGTGCCTATTTTCTTATTCCAGAATTAGTTTTTATTTTTAAATCATGTACTCCTAACATGAAAAATGCTAAGTTTAGATAATGGACTGGTAGAACTTATGTGATGTGGATTGCAAAGGACGTGTGGTGGTCTAAACTCACAATACGTTTTTTGGATGTTCTTCAATAGTACCTACATAACTAAAGTACTTTAGAAAAAACAGTGTGGGGTTTTTTGATCATTGTACTGAAATTCTGACACTGCCTATAACTAACCTAGAGTAAATATTTCTAATTGCAGTTAATCAAATGTAATACAGTATGTATCGTAGCTTAAATATGCTGTATTAATAACCTCCTGGGGCATAGTAAAATGTAGCATACGGACTGACAAAAAAACCCCAACATTCATTTAAACTGAAATTCAGTGCCAGCTGAAAATTAATTTCATTTTTTTTCTCTTTGCAAAATCCATTTCTAAATGTAATTACCTATATGTATGTGTTGGTAATGGAATGCCAAACATTTTGTGGAATATGTTACAGACAACAATATACACTCTGAGGTGGTTTTTAACCCCTAGAAAATTTTCTTGAATGACTGAAAGTAGGAAGAAAATCACATTAAAGAGAAAAGGAAGAATAAGAAACAATTTCTCAATGTTCAGTAGAACCCAGTGTAAATTCTGCTGTCCACTATGTTTCATGTTGAAATGAACCACCTGACAGTTGTTGATTAACCGGAGTACTCTATTTTCACTTTGACTCTCAAGGCATTTTATCTAATTGAGCATTTATTTCTAAGGTACCACTGTAAATGTTCTTCTGCTGAAAAGTGTGTGGGCAACAAGAGATATTTTCAATCGAATATTATCTGGTTACAAAATCTTGAATATGCATTTATTTTTATGAAAGAATGTGGAATGGAGAAAACATCCATAGAAATTTCTTTTTGTTTGTGATTACATGTGATGTAATTAGATGCATTGGAATCTAAGTAACAAAATTAATAAGTTATTTATTCTCAAATACTTATTGTAGGTCTTTACTGCCCAAAGCAGTCATTTGCAAAACATTCTATTGCATGAGTGCATGCTTATATTTACCTATAAAATGTTTAGTTAAAAATATTTTATATTTCTATTTATTTTGGGAACATAATCTGACGATATTACCTGAAATATGTTATTAAGTGAATAGATTTAGTTAAGAAATCTCATGTGGGCTGGAAAGTGATTAACAGCTTTAATGACATTGATATATCAGATACATTAGCACTCAGGTGAAAGAAGTAGAAGAGAAGACCTCCCACACAAAGTGTGCTATATTAACTGTAACTAAATGGGGGGGAAAGTTGCTTTAAAATAGTAATAAGCTAAGCTATTAAATACATCAAGAATAAAATTACTCCACTTCCTGTGTCTTATTGTATGAAAATGCATTGTATGATATGTTTCACAATAATGAAAGCTAATAAAACTATTGTGATCACATATGTAACTTTATTGAAATTTATGGTAAATACAGTATATTTGTTCTTAAATATTAAAAATAGACTGTAATAATAAATATAACTCTGAAAACTGGTGAGTTGGTTGGTTTGTTGGTTGGGGGCTTTTTGTATAATACTGATAGCAAGGTTCTCCAGAGCTGAAAAGCAAAGATAATTTCTTTTTTTATTGCTTATGAGGAGATGGTCATACTTCTTCAGATAAGGTTGATTTATATTATTTGCTTTCATCCATGCATTCTGCGTAGGCCTTCAAAACTATACTAGAAATTGTCCATGTGGAGGCTTGAGGAATAAGACACACAAAAGGAAGATACCTGAAATGAAGGAAGCGAGGAATAAGACAGAGAAAAGGAAGATACCTGAAATGAAGGAAGAGAAAATAAATACCTGTTAAATTAACAGAAAGTTAGCTGTGCTGGTTTTGCCACTTGTCTACTGGAAAATTAAGCAGTTGCCTGCAGGACACAGAAGATGTGTGCTGAAGGGAAAAAACATGACTTATACTGAACCTTTATTCAATTTTGCTTCATACACTGCTGTTGGGTGTGAGTGTTGCATATAATTCAGAAAGGTGAAAGCTGCTTGCTTGGAAGACCAATCTATAGTTAAATCTCACGGAAGATGTACTTTGGAAAATGTGTAGAGATCTCTGAGTGGGAGCACACTATTAAGCCTACCACTTGGCTGGACCTTTGCATGCTGGGGGCTGAGAATGCCATGTAGTAGACTTTGGAAGAGACCATAGACTCTGGCACTGCTTCAGGATCCGCACCCTGGACCTTGCAAAAGATCCCTGAAAGGGAATGTATATATCAGGAAGACCTATGTCATGAACTGCCCCAGAGAAAACAGCAAACATAGTTTGGGATGCCTGGCATTTAGTTAAAAAGCAAAGCTATTTGCTGGGAGTATTTTGCTTTCAGAAGTGTGTTTTTCCTTTTGCCCGCAGTTTCCAAGCAGTGTTAAATCATGCGGCTTATTGGGCACTGAAGGTGTGTGGCAGTGGCATCCTTGATGATGATGAGACTTTCCCAGCCTCTGTATAACTGTGGGTATCATAGACTACATGGGGCCCATAGTCCTGGAGAAGTGTGAAGAAGCACTTTTGTTTCCAGTTTCAGCAAGTAGCTTGCAGGTGGCTTCAGTATTTTACCAACCAAAAAGGGAAGGAGTTTTTAATCAATGAACTCT
Organism: Acanthisitta chloris; assembly: GCF_000695815.1. NCBI lineage: Eukaryota > Metazoa > Chordata > Aves > Passeriformes > Acanthisittidae > Acanthisitta > Acanthisitta chloris. The sequence continues at coordinate 83,280 of NW_008649833.1, forward strand.
TTTTATGCTGAGGTAGACCATATGTGTTGTGAATTATTTAAAATGAAACCACTGGATTCTTTGAAGAGTGTATGAAGAGTAAACAGTATGTCAAACTGCAATCCAATTTACAGAAGGCTTTTTAATACTGAATTTTCTAAGTGATGCTTTTTTCAGATGGTGATCTACTATAGAAGAACAAACAATTAAGACATGCCTGAATTAGACATTTGGGAGACTTTCTAATGGTATCACAATGGTGAATGGTCTATGTTTTATGCAAATCAATGTATTAAAATGAAAAGGATATAGTCATGTCATAAATTGTCAGGATGGTAAAGGAAGTCTTAGCAACTGTTTAAACAGAGATATGCCAGTCTCAGAGGGAGACTGATCACTAAGTAATAAATTTGTTATTTTCTAAAATCTACAAAGTACAACTGGAATAATCAAGTAAATTTCCCGTATGAATATGGACAACAGGCCTACCTAAATTATTACTGATTGAAATCCTAAGTACTTAGTAAACATCACAGGACTTGACCACCTCATTCATTGAAAAGATATAGTCTGTCACCACAAGAAAGGATTTTGTTACGAATCGACAATAACAGACAAAGATTTACTTTAGGTCTGTCCAGTTTCTTCCCAGACCAATTTCAGCCTGTGTGCTACAGTTCTTAAGAAAAAACCACAACAACAACAACAAACAAGCAATCAGATTACATTTTAAATTTCTATTAAAGAAAAACTTTATGGTCTCAACATGTGGGTCCTGTTGAATCACATCTGCTGCGATTCCCTTTTTCCAGTAACATCTTGGAACACACAATCTCATTTTAAGGAATACTAATTTTTGGTTGGTTGGTTGGTTTGGTTTTCTGTTATTGATAAATATATTCAGTAGTATTCAAATGCACTGTCTAGGAGTCAAAGGCTGAGTTCCAGCTTCTTGTTATTCCAACATAATCTTAGGAGTCTCATTTTTTTAGATTTCAGACTGAACCCCACATTTTGTACAATAGGAAGTCTGAACTTTTTTGAATCCTAAACTAATCTCCTTATAGCCATTTAAAAAAAATTTAAAATTTAAAATTAAAAAATGGCTATTTTGAAAAATGTGTGATGTGACCCATATAGTCAATTGCAAAGGTTTTCTTTGTTTCAGGGTTTGTGTTTGGTTGGTTTAGGGTTCTTTTGCTATTGTTTTTTTGCTTATTCCTTTGGACCAAAATTCTTATGCAGCATACCAAAGGAATATTCTCAGCTATACAGTCATATATGATGTTTTGGGTTTTGTTTGGTTTTGTTTTTGTTTTTGTTTTTTCATTTGATGCAAATAAATTGGTTGCATTTAAAAGTCACTTCATTTTCCAAACATACATGTATTCTTCGTGCTAGGAGCATATCTACCACTGCACCATTGTCCAACACAGTTGGTTGTGTTCAGCAAGCTCTCCAATCATTACTGGAACAAATGACAATTCCTTTTGGCATGACAAGCATACAGGAAATCTGTGCTTTTGTGACTAATGTCTTCTAATGAAGACAAAGACAAAGAAACTGAAATAAAGCTTGTTTTGGTTTTTTTCATTATTTATTCTAATTTGTTGTAAATTAAATTCAATTATAAACATGGCTTTCTTTGGCAAAATTTCTTTTGAAATGCAGCCACCATCGTTAAAACCCTTTTTGATAATGTAATCTATTGAAAAATGTGTGAAACAAGAGACAAATTTACAGAAATCAGGTTTCATACTCCTGAATTCTTGGCTGTCAGAGAGTTATTAGACAGTTCTTACCAATGTATCCATCTAAGTATCCAAGGATATCTGGTCACCTGACCACTATTTTCATTAGAGAGAGATCATTTCTTATGTCACCAGATTGTTATTTTCTAGATAAATTTACTGTAAATTCACAATGAGAGCTGGTTTGTCAAGATGCACTTTCCTTTTTCTTAGTTTTTAAGATTCATATCTGTCTTTGTTCTATGTGCAAAATGAAACATGAAGAGTAATACCCTGAAATTTTGAAAAGTCTGAAAGAGTCTATTTTTATGTGTAATATATCATCCCTTTTTTCATTCTTCTTTTTTGATGAGATATCTGGAAAAAAGATGTGAGCTGTCCTGTCATGTTCCTTACATTCTCCTTAAATAATCTGCTTGTAAAATATGAAGTCACAAAACAAGATACAATGAGGGATTTTTTTACCCTGATATCTTATTTGTAAGGTAATCTCCAGATTAAAGACAATTATTTCACTTTAATAGAAGAAATAGTAGCCTATGATCCCTTTCTTTTTTAGTGTTATGTACGTATGTATGTATACATGTATGTATGTATGTATGTATGTATGTATTTATTTATTTATTTATTTATTTATTGTCAGTCAGGAGTTCAGGACAGATTTATCAGGTTTTATCACTGCAAAGCCACTCAGGGATACTTCACAGCTAAGCAAAAGCTTTCTGAACAAACTAAAAGGTTTGGACATGCTTGAACGTGCTGTGAATTCTGCAGTATACTCCTCCAGGTTGCTTTTCTGCTTCCTTATTTCTTAAGATATTATTTCTTCAGTTAGCTATTTATTTGCATTATAGTAATGTCTAAATGTACTTCTCCATTTTTCTGGAATTAAGTATGTTTTGATTTATTTTCCTCTAGCCCCCCTAATCTGTTACTCTCAGTTCACATACAGCTGCTGAGACTTTGGGCTGCATTAACACATGTGCTATGGGTTTCAAGAGAGACACATTAAAATTGTCTTCAGTTTTAGAGATGAAAATTGAGATGAGATGAATAGAGATGAATTCAAAATAAGGTCCTACTCACTCTAATGCAAATGAGTGTTGAAGGAAATTAAATATGTAGCTAAAAGGTTAAAAGCAGAAATTTGAAGAAACATTCATCGATTGCTGAAATTTTAGGAGCACACGTCTCCTTTCAGTCCAGCCAGTGGAGAAGAGAGGACAACGGAAAACAGAACAATAAATGCTTTGTGTATTACATGAAAACCATTGGGAGATTTCTTGTTGAATAATATAAGACGTATAATCCAACTGAAATAAGATGTCTTAATTATTTTCCAATGTAGGAATATAACTGCTTTCAAGACAAAATCAAGTTGTGGCTTTGCTGAGGTATTTTTAACAACAACCACTAAAATATATTAATGATGCATATTTCTCCATCCTTTCCTCACTAAATCTCAATTGCTTTTTTTCTGGGAACCACATAATGTGGCAGACTGAAGTCAGAAGAGAGGTTTGTGTAAATTCTCCCACTGAAGTTGTCTAGTCATAGAATCATAGAATCATAGAATCAACCAGGCTGGAAGAGATCTCAAAGATCATCGAGTCCAACCCTACCATCGTTACTAGACCATGGCCCTAAGTGCCACATCCAGTCTCATCTTGAAACCCTCCAGGGATGCTGAATCCACCACCTCCCCAGGCAGCCCATTCCAATGCCTGACTACTCTCTGTAAAAAATCAGTCAACCCCAAATAGCACACCAAGGTCTCAATTTCCGCTTCAAATTTACGTACTTCTATCTTGGATGTTGTTTCCCATATTACAAGTGGTTAGTGTATTAAACCAAGGACAAAAGGGAATTAAAATGCACTCCTAGTGCAAGTGAACACTTCCTACTATTAACTCTTGAGATTAGTGAAAATATTTTGGTTTTATTTTCATCCAGAACTTGTCCCCTATGAATCTAAGAAAGAAAAACTAGAAACAAGCTATGGTCTAAAAAGCACACAAGCACTAAAAAAGTGTAACATTTCAAGAGCAGTGAAGAAATGTATGAAGCTGCTAAAATTATGCAAGAATTCATCCCACAATAATGAAACAATTGCTTCAAAAACTTTACTAAATGTTTAGATGCTTTTGCATTGTGTTTTTTCAAAGTTATTATATATGTATGCAAAACACAATATGCAGTAGAAAAAAAGAACTCACTTTTTGTCACCGAAGTTTTCATCTTTGAATTGCATGCCTCTAATCCCACTGGAGCTGCCCATTAGGAGTTCTTCTCTGCTTCTAAAATCTAATGCAAGACAGGAAAAAGTAAAGTGAGGACAAAATATTCGGAATTCATTAACTGCTATTTTATCTCCAGTGAAGAATAGCAGGGAAATAGGAAAGACAAACATTTATCTAAATTGAATTTTTTTACTTATTGAGACTCACCAGTTGAAGGAGAGCAATAGTTTTAAAGTTGTAGCCAAATATATATTTTTTATTATGTCCTATTATGTAGAGGGGGTTTTAATTCTTTAGAAATCTGCCTGGCAGCTCTGGAATCACACTACTATTTAAATTTAAAAACTAAATAGGCCCAGTGTATGTTTGGCTTCAAGAGACAAACAAAACAAAACAAAAGCCCTATTAATTTTTTCTTTTGGCCATGTCTGAGAATTTGTTGTGAATCTATGTCTTGTTATAAAACTCTGTAAACCATAGGACAATGCTTTGCTGGGTGTCTTTGGCATAATCCCTAATAATCCTCAGGGATTATTAAACCTTTTTCCCTTTAAAAAAAAAAAAAGTGGTTGTTACTACTGATGCTTACCTTCTTGCTTTATCTGATACTTAAGAAGAGAAAGCTGAGCTGAATATGTGGTCAAAGGAGAGAATTTTAAATTCTGTATTACTTTGGTTACTTTATTTGTCTATTTCCTTCTACGTCACACCCCAAAATCCAACCAGGAACCTAGAAAGTGACATGCCAATGCTACTGATTCAAACCACTAAGCATGAATTAATCATACCTTGCGAACTAAAGGTACCACTAGAAATAATGAATTGTGATTGTTTTGCTTTTAGAATTTCTTCAAGACAGTAGATTTTTATGAAAAGAAGCTGAGACACTGAAGTAGCTGTTTGACCCAAGTTACTGAGGCTCCAAGAAAACCAGCAGCTTGTTGCTGGTAGCTCTTGCTGAAACAGTAACTGGTGAGAGGGGAGAGACGTGTTTCTTATTCTAAAATTTAAAAATAGCACACAAACCACACTGTCTTTAAGGCTAGTAGGTGGCTTTCAGCTTTAAAAAGACTTCCATCAAGCCTTACCTTACTGTGAAGGGGTACAACTTTGGAAACTTTAGGTCTGGACTGCTTCACAGTGAGGTCTTGGCAGGTTTTGTAGTTTCAGCAGCAGGTGCTATGATTGTTTGAGCAGGAGAAAAGAGGAATTTGATAATCTAAACTCATTTAAGAAAGATATTTTGAAAAACAAAAGCTAACAAAATTAGGAACCATTTAAACACAAAATCACTCCCACTACGAGCTAAGTATTTTAGGGGTTCTTAATCAAAAGTGAAAATCCCAAAATGGTTGAGCTTAGAAGGGACTTCTAGAGGTCGTCTGGGCCAAGCTCCCTGTTCAAACAGAACCAGGTGGAGCTGGGGGGTTTGGACTAGGTCATCTTGAAGATGCCTTTCAACCCAAACCATTCTATGATTCTATAAATTGTTGCATCATGATCTGACAGAAAATGTGTAAATATAAATGATGAGGACAGCAACACACCCAGTGTCACCTAGAATTAAGAAGCATGAACACCAGAACTAATCCTAGAGCAAGGCAGCATGGGAAACCTTTTAATCCCTCTGGAAATATCTGTTATTTTGGGCTATGTGTATGTGTATTGCACTAACTGAACAATTGGATCTGGACAAGTGCTTGCATATGCTTCAAGGGGTGGTTTTTGGGACAAAGGCCAAGGCAGCTTCTGTTTGAAAGATTTAGCCTGGATGTAATGCCCTCAGCATAGAATACAGAGGCTCTGTGGGGCTGGTGACTTAAATAAAATAAACTCCAAGGAAATCTGTTAATGTTCATCATGCCTTTTCACTTCACCTGGTAGAGTTCTGTTAACATGAGTGCATGTTTTACCCCTGGGCATGGGGAACAAAAGGGACCTCTGCAGTCATGCCTGAAAGATTTTCAGTTTCTTTATGCCTCTTTGATTAAAGCAAGTTCTACATCTCTTTCTTGGTTATATATTTATTTATCATTCTCAAAATGCTCTAGAACTAAGGTTATATTCATATGTATTCAGCTGCATCTCTGTTTGCTTATGGTTTAGGGTGGAGGGCTGAATTTCCATGATACTGGGGATTCAAGTCTGAGAAAGCCGTTGGTGGAGGATATCTAAGACTTCAGAAAACTAGATCAGTTAAAACTAAAGAAAGGATTTGCAAAACTGCCTGATTATTAGGGAACACAACTGATAGTGGCTCTTTTTAAAAAAAGTGTAAATTATATCCAAAGTTTGAGAGGATAAAATACTAAACTTAATTTACTATGTGTAATGATAAACTTCTGCCCGAGAGTTTAGAATATAACAACTTTTCACACAACATCTTAAAATTAGTGACAGCTTTGGCACTAAACTGATATTCAGAAAACTTTAATTATATCTTTTTTTGTAAACTAATGCAATGAGAGAAATGGTTCATAATTAACGAATAACAACTTCTTAGACAATGTTTTTTAGTGGCATGGCAAAACAATAATCACCTTTTTGGATCATTTTCTACTAAGCCTAAATATGCTACTTGTTCAGTATTTTAGCTGTCACTTCATTTTTTGTCAATAAAAGGAAAATACTGCCACTTTCTTTCCTGGAATATTGAAAATAGTGATAATTGCAAAGACATGATAGCTATTTAAAACAAAAGAGAGAGAATGGGTAGTAGAAAAATGAATTGAGTAAAGCAGATAAAGTTGGGGAAACAGTGATTATTTCCACTAGTTAGACCATTGGGCATAGCTATATTGTGAAATGTGCTGCCATTTGTCATCTTAAAAAAGTTTGAGTATTTCTTTCAGATAGAAAAATCTAGGGTGGTACTGTGTTTTTTGGTTTTGCTATTTTTTTCCTTTTTTTCACCTTTCTCTTTTGTAACCTGTGGCTTGAAAGAAAGCAACAGTGAAATGAATTTCATGCTAGCAGCCACTTTTAAGACTAGATTTAGCTGCAGTCACATTAGCTTAGATAATGGGAGAATTTTTCTTCATTGAAAATGCTCCCTGTCGCTTAAGAAGAACTCACTGAGGCAGCCTGCCATCTAGCTTTTTCACAGCAAAATAGGCTTGCAGACTGCAGATGAGAGACTCGGGAGCAGAGACAATTTTAACTTAGCCATCTCTAATTTATCTCAAGCTTTTTCAATTCATCTTCACTGCTCTATGCACACTGGAACACCAGATTGTCAACCCCTGGGAACAGAATGCAGCCAGGGATCTAGAGAGCTGTCACATCCTGAGAAATATTTAAATTGTGCTGATTTTCTTCTGGAGTGCTGAGCAGAGGGAATGAAACTCTCCATCAAGTCATAGCTTTGCGGGCAATAGATCAGAGGATACTGCCAGTTTTCCTAATGGATTATTGTTATCGGGCAGGTTCTTCCTGAAGGTATGTAGTTACTCTCTCAATTCATTACCCACACTATTTATCAGGTAATGATCTAATGAACTAGTAATCCAGATACATTAAGTAAAATGTTAACTAAGTAGTGTGTATTGATTGAATGATGGCACTTTATTGCAGCATGTTTGCAGGTAAAATAGTCTGATGTACTTACTGTAGATGTGTTGTACCTACTGCCAAGTGCTTTGTCAGCAATCCCCCCAAGCAAAAAACAATCCCTAACCTTAAACAAAAAAAGCAAAAATCTATTGTGCTGCATATAACACTGCCAGAAGTTGATGCTGACTGTCCAGACAATGTTGCTTTTCTGAAACAATGACTAATCAATAACAAAATCATACTTCTGATTTTAAATTTGTTATAGGTGAGTATCAGTTTTGCAAAATATTTTCCAAACCTGGATATAGCAGAGCTCTCCTTAATGTGCTACAAATTAATTCTGGAGTTAGATATTTGCTTGTTTACTATGATGTTCCACCCTTTCACATGGGGAGTTATGATATTTAATTCTGAAAAGCCCTGATGTTAGGTATGTGACAGAAATCTGTTGTTGCATCTGTACTGCCATCCTCCAGCAGCTTCTTAGTAAAACATAGGGATTATATACCACAACAGAGGTTTTAAAAATAAAATCTGTAAAGGAGAATTTCTTGCTTTTCAAACTTCTGTGTTTATATAGGAGTTACAGCATGTGTCTCCTAATCTGAAATGCTTACAGCATGACTGTAGCTTGTGAAGCAGCCTGACCTAAAAATGAAAGATCTCTAAATTGCAGAAGCAGCCAGACATTTTTGAACTATTCAAAGCGCGGGAGTTGCTGCAGAGATGCAAAAAGCACTTCTACATTTAAGTTAAAGTCCTGGCCTTGTTTCTTTCTCAAGTTTGCACTCTACCTGACTACAAGCTCTGAGTCTTGAACACAAATAGACAGGTGCAGGGCTAAGCAAGAGTTAAGCCTGAGAAAAATAAAAATTCTTATCTGTAGCTTCTTGTCCAGTGCACTGGCTGGGCTGCTGTCATGCTACAAGGAGTAAAAGATGTATGAGCTTGTCTGTGGTGTACTTGATAGTGCAGAGGATATGCTGAAATGGACTTTTAGTCACAAGTAGCAGATGTTTGCCATATTTTTAAATGTACTGCTGAAAGAAAGCAGTAAGATAGCAAAACTTAACAAGGAAGGGCAGAAAGAGGTCTCAGAAGATCTTACTGGTTAAAAGCATTAAGTCTGAGATAAGAGCATTTTGTAGTATATTTTAATTCCTCTATGTATGGAATATAATATTTTCAAGGCTTTAATATCAAATGACAGCAGTATATGTTGCTCCTGTATGCAACACCTGAAAGTTCCTTTCATCTAGAGACTTGGAAAGGCTGAAGGAATAAGAACAGAGGTTGATTCTGTCCCATTTCCAATGAACTCTCTTAAAGCACTTCTTTACTTATGGACCTCAGAAAGACTCAGGCAAAGGGGCTTTCATTAAGCTCTGCTTAGAGGCTCTTAGCATCAGCAAACTAGTTTTTAAAGGAAATATACACACCAGTTGCATTTTTTCCCAATCCCCCAAACTTCTTATTTTAATATATAGAGGCATCTTAAAATGCTTCTAGATACCCACAGATATTTCAGCATTGTGTGCAACCACTTATGAATGTCACAACCTGAGATGGGAATATGGGCATTTTTTATTATCCATTGCTCATATGAAAACCTAAATTTTCCAGATCACATTCCATTTTGTCTCCTTTGGGTGCACTTATAAGTTTCCTTTTAAATGTTGGTCTACTTTAACCACTAGCTATTTAAATGTAAATGTTTCTGATACATGGCATTGGGGAGTAACCAATAGCAACATAAAAGTATCTAGATCTTTTCTCCAAAGTAAGATGAAACATAACACATTAAAAACAAAATTTAAATGGGAAAGCAATATTAAATAATAGAAAATAAATGAAGATTAATGTCTTTATGTTCTATCCTCATCTTCACATTGTTATTTTTATTTTAATTTATCATGATGTGCAGTAATAGCTATGCCCCATTCTCTTGATAGAGATCTGTGGTGTGCCCTGCATATATTAGACCATTTTCATACAGAATTTTCTGCTGCCTTCTGAAATCCTTTTTAAGCCATTTGTGTAAAGAACTGTATTACAAAATGTGGTATAGCATATACAGATGAAACTGTTCTGAGAAGGAAGGAAGTAGAAGCACAAATTCTTTGTTATGGTGTGGTCTTCTGCCTGTCCTGGTTCCACTGGTATTCCTGTTCCACATTTAGTTTGCTGATCTTTCTTCTTTCCTGTTAACTACTAAACAAAACAAACAAACAAACAAACACAGAAAACAAAAACATCAAAGCAAACACAGCCCTGACCTCAAAAAAAAACCCCAAAAAAGTTAGTTTTCCACAGGAATTTACAGCAATGGTGTGGTCTTCTGCCTGTCCTGGTTCCACTGGTATTCCTGTTCCACATTTAGTTTGCTGATCTTTCTTCTTTCCTGTTAACTACTAAACAAAACAAACAAACAAACAAACACAGAAAACAAAAACATCAAAGCAAACACAGCCCTGACCTCAAAAAAAAACCCCAAAAAAGTTAGTTTTCCACAGGAATTTACAGCAGTAAAATTAAAACAAAAATGTTAGTTTTCCACAGGAATTTACAGCAGTACAACAAAATTACCTGTTGTATTTGCATTCTTCAGCAGTCCTTAGTCAATGCTACTTACCTCCTGTGTTCCATTTGGCTGGAGTAGGTAAGGCTGGGTGTTGATTTCATTCCTACCTTGAGATCTTAGGTTCCACTCCTCTCTGTTCTGCTGTGTGCTAGACAAATCATAAAACCAAAACATCAATGTTGACCCTTTTATGAAACGCTCTTGGATTTCCCCTGTGCTTATTTAACAGCCGTTAGAGTTTGGAGTTTGTTCTCCTTCTACAGTCAACCACTAGAAGGTACACATATTACATAGAACTTGGTACAGAAAAAAGCACCTTCTTATGTTGTATTCTTCTTTCTTCTTACATGTTTTAGATTCAGGAATGTGTTTGTGGTAACTATTTTAATTCTGTGCAGTGGATATGAATAATATCTCTAGAGACCTTTTGAGGAAAAAAATAATTCATGACTGTCACTTTATCTGTTCTTTGAACTCTAGCAGGTAACTACTGGGAAAAGTTCTTAGAAGAAGGCCTAGGGGCTTAGATAATGTTAGAATTAATGTTTTCAGGCAAAAACTGGAAATTTTAAGATGAGGATGTGCTATGACCTGATTTGTTTCTTCCCTTTCTATGTCTTTCTAAGTTTCAGGACTAATGTATCACTGTGTAAGCATTCATTTAGTGTATTCTTTTGTTTCATGTCTATCTTTTACACAGACCATTAGCCAGACAATGTTTTTGATTATGTACTAATTCTGTTAGGACTTAAGTAGGTCTAATGACATAGAGCAAATCTGTGTTTTCACGCACATAATTTCACAATTATGAGTGAGCAAGAGTGAAAAGATGGTTTCCCTTGAGAATCATATCTAATTATTGTAAAGTACATTCAAGAAATAGGGGTGGAAAGAACCTGCAAAGCTAGTTCACATTTGCAAAGCTGTCTTATTTTGGTTAAAATTCTTCAGCACACTTGCAATGTGTGATCCAGCTTCTGAAATTGTGAGATGCCTTGTCTAGCTACAGGTTCAAATCCAAGGCCTAACATAAGTCTTGTGTTGTATCTTTTAGCCCATTATTTCAGTTATGCAAAATATCTGAAATTTTGGCAAACACTGATATTTAAGCAACTGAGCAGATATTTGTTTATCTTTTAATGAAAAATATAAATAAGCACCAAAATTCATTTCTCCTGCCTTACTCTGTCCCCATCTCTTAAAGAAATTCAGGTTAAATAGTAACACAATTTTGGTTACTTATATCATCCTAAAAGACAAAGCGTAAAATAGCTGGTGTTCCTGTTGAAAGGTACATAGCTCACAAAAATATCAATAAGGCTAGGAATAAATGAATTAATATTGGCTTTGGGGTATTACCTTTAGGATTATGCATTTTTAATATAATTTTCTAAAAGTGGACCTGAATTCCTTTGTTCTATGATGACCTTAATTTGACATATTTTAAGCAAAGTATTTTGTTTTGAAATGCTTCCAAAGGTTTGAGGGTTTTGTTTGTGCCACCCACCCCATTCCCCACCCATCAAATTATATGAAACTACATTTTAAAATCTGTAATAATGGTCTCTATTGCCTTTCTGGAAAGCCCTATTTTTAGAGTAAGAAAACTTGTGAGTATATGGTTCAAAGATTATTTTAAATAGTTTTTTGTTGCAAATTTGAAGCTCCTTGCTCCTTGCTATGCAGTGCAAAGCAAATATGCCTCAAGAAGAAAGAAACTTAATATTTTCTTACACTTTTTCTTCTATTTTATACATTGCTGCGCATGGAAGTTTTCTGAAACATCCAGGGCTGGTCTTTTGTTCCTGTCAATAAATACATACAATTCTCTGCAGTAGGTGTTTTCAGGTGCAATTAAAAATTTTGTTTGTTTGGTGAGCTTCAATATTGCTTTTCTATCTTAATGCAGTCATTACAATTACTGTCTCACATAGAGAGATAAATAACTTTGCTGAATAAATTATAGTAATGTATCTTGTTCTGAGTGTCATTTAATATCCAGTTTACATCTTTCTTGCGCTGCTGGAAGTCACTGCATTGAAGCCAATGGAATAAATGAGAGTGGAATTAGTCTCAGTATATTTAAGTATCCTGGTTTACCCCTACACATCAATCAGCATGAAGCTGCTGCCTTAAATTGTGTCTATTAATAAGGCTTTGAAAGGTAGATTATTTGTTTGCACATAAAACTGCTTCTGCTTTGCTTTTCCAGCTGCTGCTGAAGACTAGTTATACTTTGCAATTGCTCATAGCTTCTCAAATATTGAAGCTACTTAATCCAAATTTAAGACAGACGAACAGATTCTATTTCAAAGAATTGTAAATAATTCTTTGAATGCTTCTTAGGAATTTGATGCTCCAAATTTTCTTTAAGTGTGTAAAATGTGCATTTTGTATGGATATTACTTGACAGGCACTTCTAAGATGTGTTGTCATTACAAAGCCTTGTATTAGAAAACTTTTCAGGTTCTAATTTGTCTACTTCTGGAGTAGTAATTAACTTTCAGAAACTTTGGCAAGCATGCATGTTTTCATGTGAACCGAGAGGCATTTCCAATTTGTGTTTTCAAATGTGTAGAATGTTACTGTATATGTAATCATGGAAGAGTTCTTCATAAAATCTAATTACACTATGAATCAAGAAGGAGTTGATAATCTTCTCCAGTGAAGCTTTACCTCCTTTCTCCAGTATTTCCTCTTATCCTATTTTGACCAACTTTCATTTGACAGGTTGAAAATCCTATTTTGACCAACTTTCTTTTGGCAGGTTGAACTTTTCTGGTATTGTATGACAAAAGTGAAAGGAACTCAAATTTAAGAGGCTGTACTTTATAAGGCTATTATTTTGAAAGAACTATAGGGACAAGTATGTTTTCTCTAGCTTTTTCTTCATATACAGGATAAGTATGAAAAAAATTAATAATATATTTTATCTATTCTCTGTAAAGTTATGAAGAAAACAGAACTGATAAAATGTACAGCAACAAAAAAGAAGCCAAACTCACAAAATATTTTAATACTCTAAGAAATGTATTTTGGTCTGTTTTGTGTATTCTGTACTCCCAAGAACATTAATAGATCTGTTGCAAGTTGTGCAGCACAGTCTCTGGAATTTAGGGATGAGTTTTAACACTTTGAAACTGCTGAAATGTCACTCCCATAGATGGCTTTCTATGCGCAGCAGCTGATTCTCTCCCTTCTATGTTCTAATCTCTGTTAACCATCATACAGTATGTTTTACTATTGTTCCTTACAGAAAGTGAGTATGTGCAGCAGTATGATGAAACAGCAGCCACTTTAGCATATTTTCAGCACCAAACAAATGTCATGTTATGTCCTTCCCTCTTCTGGAAAGGCTTTGACTATGAAGCTTGACAAATCCCTGCATGAACCACTAAGCACAAGGCAGATGTAGAGCTAACTCAGTAAAAAAATGAAGAGTTTTCCAATAGTTGCTTTCTGTTTTCAGTAGTTTTCCAAAGCAACTTGAGTCATGTCATCTAAGGACCTGATGATTCTAAAACCTGAATCACATATCTGCAAAAGACCAGGGAGATGAGGCTATCAGAGGAATGGAGGAATTTCCTCCTTTTTACTGCAATAAACTGTTGAATTACAGCTATAACATTTAACCTCACCTTAAAACTGCCTTGCATCCCTTGTATGTCTCCTTTATCTCCTGTGAAAAAGTGTCAGTAGAGGAAAAGCAAGATCTCTGCTCACTTCCAGAGAAAGTCTTATTGCTCTGGTGCATGCCTCCCTGGAGGAAAGTGGACTGGCACCCAAACAGGGAGATTGATACTACCTAGAGTTTTGAAGGTTTCCTTGCCATCAAAACACCTGCTGTAAGACTAGTCAAACTGGTCAGTCGATAAGGATCTATAAGAACTAGCTACACATCTAGGTAAACAAATCCTAAATCTGAGCAGTGTTATAAAAATGGGGAAATATGCTTACATACTCAGTACTGAAGTAGTTTGTTCTTGTTTTGCTGGTTTGTTGCTGGGTTTTTTGATGTAAGTTGTTCCAAAAGCTTTTTTGCTTGCTTTTTGTAGTTATGGATATGTCAGTCCTGTGTCACACACACACAAGCCCCTTCAAACTCCAGGGATTTGTTTGTGGGTCTGTTTCTTATTTGTTTCTGGCTGCCACTGCAATGCTGAAGATTACAGGGACTGGGCACACTGTGCTAAACCTCTGTGTAAATCTTGACTTGGCAATGCTTTAAGCATTTCCAAGTTTGTACAGTGTGTGTTCCTGCATCTTAACCTGCAGCTTGATCCAGACCATCTTTTTTTCCATGTATTTAGGCAACACATAATTCTCGAGTGGAACTCATACTTAATACATTAGAATACAATCACAGAATCACAGAATGGTTGGGGCAGGAAGGGACCTCTGGAGGTCACCTGGTCCAACCCCTCTGCTCAAACTGGGCCACCCACAGCTGGTAGTCCAGCACCATGTGCTGTCAACTTCTGAATATCTCCAAGGATGGAGACTCCACATCAGCCAGTGCCAGTGCTCAGTCACCCTCACAGTAAGAAAGCGATTCCCAATGTTCAGACAGAACCTCCTGTGTTCCAATTTGTGCCCATTGCCTCTGGTCCTGTCACTGGACAGCACTGGCTCCATCTTTCCACCATCCCTTTAGGTATTTTTATATATAAGATCTGCCCTGAAGCTTCTCTTTGCCAGGTCGAACAGTCTCATCTCTCTCAGGTTTTTCCTATACAAGAGATGGTCCGGTCCCTTTATCATCTTTGCAGCCCTTCATGCAACTGTCTCCAATGTGTCAGCATTTCCCATGTTCTGGGGAGCCTAGAACTGGACACAATACTCCAGATGTAGCCTCTCCAGTAGAGAGGATGGATTACCTACCTCAAAATTACCTGCCTTGTTGGCAATGCTTTGCCTAATGCAACCTGAGAGCCTTCTTTATGGCAAAGGCACATTACCAACTCTTGATCAACTTGGTGTCCACCAAGACACCCTGGTACTTTTCTACCAATCTACTTTCCTGCTCTGTGGCCCCTAGCACATATTGCTGCATGGGGTTGCTCCTCCTGGGATGTGTAACTTTACAATTCTCATTGCTGAAAGAAATAATACATTGCTTAAAAAGACTAGAAAATCTGCTTTCTTTATAGGTACCTGAAGCTGTTTTAAGGATCCCAGGCAACATTATTTAATTTGTTTTCTTAACAAAAATTTCTTCCCTGAAATTTTGAACTGTGATTCTTCTTTTTGGTCTTATTACATCTTAATGACTCCTAGTTGCTCGCTAGAAATATGTCAACAGTGATCACCAGTGGTGCTCCTCAAGATCAGTTCTAGGGCCAGTTCTATTTGATATATTTATCAACTATATGTAAGCAAAAGTTTAATGTATCACTAGCAAGTTTGCTGATGATACCTAACTGAGGGGTGCTACTGACTAGGCCTTAAAGAGAGAGCTAGATAGATTAGAGCATTGAGCTGTGATTATTGGCATGATATTTAACAAGTCAAAATGCCAGATTCTGTAATTCTTCACCTGAGACAGAGTAGCACCAGGCTCTAGTATAAACTTGGAGAAGAGTGGCTGGAGAGCAGCCCTGCAGAAAGGGATCTGGGGGTGCTGGTTGGCATCAGGCTCAATATGAATCAGCAGTGAGCTCTTGCAGCCCAGAGGGCAAACCACACTGTGAGGTGCATCAAACACTGCAATAGCAGCTGAGCAAAAGAGGTGATTATCCCACTGCACTTGAGCACTGCATGCAGTTCTGGGCCCCACAATTTGAGAGAAAATTAAGATCTTGTAATGTGTCTAGAAGAGGGCAACAAAGCTGATGAAGGGGCTGGAGGGAAAGTCTCGTGAAGAGCAGTTGTGGACTTTGGGTTTGTCTAATTTCGAGTAAAGAAAGCTGAAGGGTGAAAATAAAAATATTGAACAGGACTGGCCCCAATGCAAAGCCAGGGGAACTCCACTAGTGACTTACCACCAACTGGATGTAGCACTATTCACCATTATGAAGATATCAAGTCGAACTTAATCATATTCAAATCCATATCTTTCTGTTTGTTGCTTTATTAAGTTTAATATTATTAGAAGAAATAAAAAAGCAGGAACAAAAGATTAATTCTTACTTGAACTTGAAATTATCTGACTACATAAAAACAACACTGACAGATTTTCTCAGACTGATATTGAGTAAATATGGGTAGACATCTATGCTTACAGAAAGTGTTCCAATTCCATAGTGTAAGCATCCTCACACATCTTAAATGAGTATAAAAGAAGAGATGGATAGAAACCCAGAAAAACATGTGAGCAGAAATGTTAAACACATGGCAACATTCACTATAGTGCATTGTTTTATAATGATATTGGTAGAGAAAACTGCCAGGGTGTTTGAACCATAAGGAACAAGCAATTATGTTTTGAGGCAATAAAGATTGCTTACTGGATGCAATTCATTTATTCAAAATAAAAGTACAAACAGTACTCTAACGGTATAAGAATGGCAGGTTTCCAGGTCATTTGGGGGAAATACTTGGCCTCTGTATGCAATAGAAGTCTTGTAAATACATACAGATTAAATCCATTCATTCTTTCCTAGAAATTTATGTGAAAAAATATGTTGTATTTATAAAGCAGTAGGCAAAC
The DNA here is from genome assembly GCF_000695815.1 of Acanthisitta chloris. Classification (NCBI taxonomy): domain Eukaryota; kingdom Metazoa; phylum Chordata; class Aves; order Passeriformes; family Acanthisittidae; genus Acanthisitta; species Acanthisitta chloris. The sequence goes on from NW_008649833.1 coordinate 100,032, forward strand.
TCAGTGGCCAGGAAAAATAAATAAAAAAACCCCAAACCTTAGAAAAATAGAAACATCTCAAAAACTTGTAGATTTACAAATATATGCAGATAACTGACTTTGCTTCTAAACAAAATCTGTAGGTCATCTTTTCAAATCCAGTATTTGTATGAAGACATAAGGACAAACAATTTCTAATAGCTTGAAACTTTCCAGCCTTAGGGATATTTTTACTGAGAGAATGAATCTTTTCTTGTGAATATCCTTCCTGTATGTATATGTGAGACTTGTACAAAAGACATTCCCTAACACTAGATCTTCTCTATGTTAGCCATGGATTCCTGTAAAGATTTCCTGTAGGTCACTTACCTGCCCTCTAATGAGGATTTAGACTTCTCAGTGTTGTCAAATAGTGTAACTGAATCTCAAGAATGCACAGCCCATTCCCAGTCACAGATACAAGATCCACAAGTAAATGCATTTGGTTCCATGACAGCACTGCATGTCAAAATTCTAAGCCTCAAAGGAAACCTGTATTACCCAAGTAACACACACACAAGGGCTCATAGAGAGAGCAACTCAATACTTTGAAAGACCTTAAGAAGTATTTTAGTTTTCAGTTGTGTAGATTTTGTTTGTTTGGTTGGTTTTGTTAATTTATATCTAGTGTGCTACAATATAAAACAGTACTTCATCATGAACTGAAAATTTAGCAAAGAAATAGAAAAGCATAATCTCTGAACTTTACTGGATCATCATGCTAAATTGAAGTAAATTATCAACCCAAAATTTTATTCTTAATGATTTAACCATTAATCCAAAACAATCTGTCCCACTTTTTAAAGAGCACATTACAAATATACCATGTAGAATTGTTGTGTGCAGTACTTTGACATTTTATTTTCAAGTATAATATTTTCAGTACCTACATCAGAGAATGATGTGTCTTTTATAAACTATTAATGCGTGTCCTCTGCCTTTTTACTTCATCTAAGACCCCATTATCATTTAAATGGGAAACAAAGAAAAGAAAAAAGGTAGCCAAAGTAGACTTGCTGCTAGTGTTAGATGGCAAGGATTTTTGCATGTGTGTTTGTGAGTACATAGAGAGATATAAATAATAATGAAAAACAATATCTTATGACAAAAAAAAAGACTTTTAAATGGAAATGGAATGCTTCAATTTCTTCTGAAAATTAGTTTCATGATCCATAACATCCTTACATATACAATTGCATAAACCTCTATTTTCTATAATCTTTGCATAAAAACATTAAAGTAACTATCTGAAACATAAGACACTCTACTTAGCAATTAAAATACTGCTTAGCAGTGTTCTGATTAGTATTCTTAAATTGAGAGATAACTAGTTTGTATAATAGACTGTTAAAAGATAATTTCTTTTACTTCTCAGAGAGCTCTACTCTGATTTACAAAAAATAATAAACAGGCAAATCGTACTTATTTGCCCAAATAATGATTTTTCTCAACAATGGTGATAGGATTCACTGTATGGGTTTGGCAGCCAGGAATAAGTTTTGTGCCCCAAAATCACTTTGCTCATTCCATAGTCATGCATAAATATTTCTTATCCATAGGAATTTGATTACTGAAATATCAGGCTCACTCATAGTTTTAATAAAGACCAATGCTGCTTAAAACCTAAAGTAGGTGTTTTAGTAATATATATATATTTATCCAGTGAAATATGTACTGTTCCCAGACTGCTGACATGTATAGTGAGTGCTTTACACATGTAGAAAGAATGCTAGTACAGCAATGTTTAATCAATTAGCAGAGAACACAACAAAAATATCCCCTTCCTGTAGATACTTGATCCAATTGCTCCACACGCTGCTGTTGAAGCAGAAAATGGATATTTAATACTAAATAGGTGCTCCAGCTTGAATGCTGAAATATTACCTCATTACTTAAAGAATCTGGTTATAGACATGATATATTGCATTACTTTGTCATATTGTGTCAAGTTGAATTGACTGAAAATGTAAACTATGTAACATGATGTGACAATCTGTAGTTTGCCATAATTTGATATAATATAATGTAGCAGGTCAGAAATGTAAAGCAAACAAAACTTTGTCCATGATGAAATTCATACTACTCATTTAGGAAAATGTGCAAAGAATTTTTGCCAGAAAACAAAATAAAAGGATGTTTCACATGGTGTGTATTTCCTTAGAAATATTCCCTATACAACACAGTAGAATTGTTTAAGCAAAAGAAATCTTGGAGCTGATGAATATTAACTTTCAATAAGAGTAGGTCTAAGTAATATCTTGAAGAGATACCATTTTCCTCAAAAGCCATCAGAATACAGCACACTAGCCTAGGATCTGGCCTTGTAGTAATATTTCAGCGCACTACATGACAACTTCACTTCCAAAGTCACTAACACTTGTGTTAACCATCAAGCTAAAGCGGAAAAAATATTTTTACATGTTGAAGTTGATGGACTCATAGCTTCATGTCTGATCATTGAGTCAAGAGATTTATGTATAACATGAAATCCATGTCAGTTAGAACAGACAGTGTCAGGCAGGTGTCACCTGTAGTATGAAAAAGTGATTGACAGAAAATTTTTTGCTTCATTAGGGGCTTAATTGTTCTGCTTACTCAAGGTAAACCCTTCTTATCAGGTTCCAGCACTTGCCAGGGCACAAATCCCTGGGGTTATAGAGAAAGAAGAACAAGGTGAATAGCAAAAAAGTTATTCCATTTGTCATACAGCAATTTACATTTCTTAGGCTGTCCATATAAAGGGGAGAAAAATAATGCTTGAAATAAAGCAAAAGAAAATCCTAGAAGTTATTTCGAGTCATATTAGGTAAAATTATTTTATTAAGCTACAGGTATATGAAATAATCTGCAATCGAAATTCATGCTGAGCTTTGAGGTGCAACAATCTTATAGCCTTGTTACAACACGAACTTTGACAATGGCCAATTAAAGAGTAATATATGAAAAATACTACATGCTATCAATGAATAGAAGGGTGTTTTAAAGTTGCATTGTAAAAGTTTATTCTTTGAGATGTAAAAATGAAAAATCTAACTTTACATTAAAAATATTTAATATAATAAATTGTTAAAAAGTACTAAGAGTCTTGACACTTTAGATATATATCACTGCATTTTATAGGAGAGAGTTTCTGGAAGAATCCAAATATTTCAGAAACCTTTTTTTTTAATATCAGATATATATTTATTCTTTTATCTATTCAGTTAAGTAATTTGTGATAATTCAATGACTTAAGAAAAAAGAGAGAGTAAAACAAATTTTTCATCTTTTCCTTTATCATCCCATAGACTTAATTAGGATAAGCTTAAGTGACAATGGGCAAGAACCAGCTCTGATTTTTAAGACTGCCTAGATCTAGGAAGATAACAACTTTGAAACCTCATAATTTTGTATGAAACTGAATCAGTCACATATCATCTCACAACAACATCTTCTAATTAGTGGTATGAGAGAGTACATGAAGAAATTTAGCACCCTGGTTAACTATTCTATCTTCTTCCAGACCTTTTTGAAGATCTGGTTGACATAATAAACTTCGTATAGCTGTATCAGGTCTCCTCTCTGACTGGGGAGGTTACATCAACTGTCCTTCACATATCCTATCTACATAAATTAATCTATGATCCTGTGAGTCTATGTAATAAAATTATTTGAGCATGTATAAAGTTTTGAAAGAGTATATAGAAAAAGAAGCAATAGTGCAGAACTACACAATGACTGAACTTGGTGAATGTCTCTGCAGATTGTCTGGTCAAACCCACATGCTCAAAGCACGGCCAGTTAGAGCAGATTATATAGGGCTGTGCCCAGTTGGGTTTTGGACATGTCCAGGGATGGGGATGCCACAAAATCAATGGCAAATCTTCTGTGTTTGACCTACATGGTAAAAAATATCTTTTTTATGTTTACAAAGAATTTTCTGCATTTCAGTTTGTGCCCATTGCCACTTGTCAGTCACTAGATAACACAGATAAGAATCTGGCTTTTCCTTCTTTATACCACCTCTCTTGAGCATGGATAGGATTCCCCCACAGATCTCTCTTCTCCATGCTGAAAAGACCCAGATCTCAGCCTCTTTTCATATGAAAAAATCTTCAAGGCCTTAGTTATCTTTGTGGACTGCTGCTGCACTTGGTCCAGCAAGTCCATGCCTCTCTAGGACTGGGGAATCCAGAACTGGGTTGTGCACTCCAGGTGTGTCTCAACAGGGCTGAGAATTGCTTAACCTGATTGCAGTACTCTGCATATTGCATCGCAGGGTGCTCTTGGAATTCTTTGCTGCAAGGGCACATTGGTATTTCATGGTCAACTTGTTCACCCATGCCTCCAGGACATTCTCTGCAAAACTGATTCTTAGTCCGTTGACCACCAGTGTGTATTGGTGCCTGATGTTGTTTCTCCCCAGTCACAAGAGTTGGTATTTCCCTACGTGGAACTTTATGAGGTTCCAGTCTACATATTTCTACAGCCAGTTGAGGTCCCTCTGTAAGGCAGTGCACCCATCTCATGCATCCTTGACACGCTGCCCAGCTTTATTAGGTCATTCTGGTAATTAGGTCATTAGGACCATTCTGGTCGTTAATGAGGAAATCAAAAAGCTTCATCCCTATTACTGGCCAGTAATGACTGAAGGCACATCTAACCAGTAAAGACCAAGTAAACAAGGTATTGTATTACTAGGCCATTCCTGTGTTCCTTTTCAACAGTTCTCCTGCTCTGATCATAGAATCACAGAATGATAGAATCATCAGTGGTGGAAGATAACTTTGAGGTCATCAAGTCTAGCCATTAACATGGCACTCCACTGTAACTCCTAAACCCTAAACCATCAGTGTGCCTTCATTCTCCCTCATCTTCTTTTTGCTGATGATACATATGGACAAATCCTTCCTGCTTGCCTGCATGTGCCTCACCAGATCCATAATTCCAGGCAGACTTTGTCTTTCCTAACACCATCCCTTGCACATTTGAGGAGTGTCTTTCTGTTCCTTCTGGTGGCCAGGCCCTGCTTTCACTTCTTATAAGTTTCCCATTTATCTTGAAATTTTATTAGGATCTCCTTGCTCACCCGTAAAGGCCTGGAACACCTTGCTACCTGCACTATATGTATTCCCTATTGCAACAAAAATAAACCCTAGGCTTTTGGCTGTTCCATAACATAATAAAATATTTTGTGTGCTATTTGGACTTGTACTGAAGGGAAAAAATGGTTTCCATTTAAAATGATGTCCATGGCACAGCAGCTATTAAACTCCTTTTTAAAAATGTATCAGATTAATATATTTTTTCAGTCTTACTGTACTGAATGCTGATAATGTGTATATATATTAGAAAACATTTTCTCCCCAGAATGACTATTTGGATACAGCTCAAGAATCTTCTGAATTTAAATTCTTACCACCTCCTGGTTTTACAATAGGTTTTTTTACTGCCATTACAGAGCTTATTGAGAAAATGAGACTCCAATGTTAATACTGTGCCTAAACTGATGTTAGTTGCACAACATATGTCCAAGTTTTTTCAGTAATAGGAAATACATTATTTGAAGAAATTCCTGAGATTTTAAGGACAGTAAGGTTAGTAAGCCTATTATTTTTGGTGATACATAACTTTTGAAGACTCTTTCAGAGTTTGTAAGTGTTAACATGATTCACAAATTCAGTTTTCGTTAGCTAACTGCATATTATGGTATGAGAACGTGCTGACCATGAATCAAGGCCTGATCAAGGAAAAAGCAAAATTATAGCATTCTTTCAGCCTATAATAAATATATAGATCTGCTACATTTTTATGCTTCTGTTATTTTTATAGACAAACCTGTAACATGGAATTGTACATAAGGTCTGTGTTTCTACTTAGAAAAATCACAATGATAGTAGCACTTAGGTCTTTAAGCATTTTGAATTACTTCTGCTTATTCAATACCCAAAAATGCAAGTACTTACTTAGAAAATGGAAAAATGGGAATATTCAATATTCTGTGATGCTAACAGATGGTCTAACTGCCTAGCTAGTTCATTCAGTTTGTTGCACACGTGATTTTTAGTTAAAAGGATGTAACTAAGTAGCAGAGAGAAAGGTTCTCCAATCATACTACTGTCACTGATTTCACTTCAAAGAGGACTACTTTTTCATGGAGAGAAAATTTCTGCTTCTTTGAGAATTCAAAACACTTTGCTCAGAATAGCTTCTGGAGTATAATGTGAGACAGAACTGGAAAAGCCAGGAAGAAAGCCTGCAAAATGGAAACAGCTTGGAGATTCCTGAAAGCTAGTAAGTCACAAACACAAGAAATTTTATTTGGGACTCTCAGGATGAATATGGAAACTTCTTTCCTTGTAAATCAGACAAAGCTGCTGGAATATAAAGAATCAAGAGGAGGACATTTCCTCCTCCAAACTATTGGAGAGGGTAGAATTTCTTCTCAGATGTTTTATTTAATTTATTTTCTTCTATAGCTTTTTTTTTCTGTGCTTTGATAAAACCTAATTGCAGCATTTGCAAACCTTGTGTTGCCTTTTGTCAAACTTCTTATCAAGAAAAAAGAGGTGGTAGGGTGAATATGCTTATCACAAGTTTGTGGTTGACTCATAATCCCATCACAAATGTGTGCAACATTATAATTTATAGACTATTTGCTTAGTGAAAACAGTTTTTTTCAAAGGGTAATATGACAAATGCAATAAGTTGTTTTGTATAACTTTGCAACTGCTACTAGTGTAAGAGATACAGTTTCAATCTGCAGAACTACTTTCATGTCAAAATATTTTCCTGATAACGTAAGAATCATTTTTTATGGACAACCTCTAAAGTGATACTTTTATTGAAGAAGTGTTGATCAAAAATAAGATGTATGTTTCCAGAATGAGCTGTAGTTCTTTAGTGTAGCAAAGTGTGATTTCTTATTTCCTATTAAGATTACATCCAAGTACAGGACTGAATCCTGTTAAAAAGGTTTTAAACAATTTGTGGTTCACATAGATAGAGCTAGCAAATGCTGCTGATGCACTTTGATGATCTCGAGAAATACCATTAAGACTTCAGAGTTGAAGAATGATGAATCAGTGTATTTTCAGAACTTTTGGAGGCTGACTGTGCTGACAATTAGGTAAAAGCTTTTGCCATGTGCAAAAAACCCTGTGAGTTGTATATATGTTTCTTTAATCTATTGCTTGAGTGCTGTGTAGTTTGTAGTATCTAGATTAAAGTGTAGTCTGGAATCTAAAGCAGTCTTTCTGGTTTTCTCTTGATACAAAAATTGGATTAAATGAACAGAAAGAATAATTTGAAATTTTAACAGGAAGTATGTAAAGGACATTTTTAATGTATTAAATTTCATGAAGCTGTAGCCAGGAGTTGATGGTAAATGCATGTAGTATCTACATATTTGTAATTAGTTTAAACAAGAGATTTCAGAAATTCCATTGAGACACATTTGTGTTGCCTCTTAAAAAGATATATCTGATTATTTTACTGTACGACTTTTCCAGTGCTATTGTTTCATTAGAATGCTACCACTTCTTGTTTGCTAAGTAAATTATCTTTTTTCTTTCTGGTATGTATTATTTTGTCATTTTCACAGTATGCAATTGTTTAATTCCCTTTGTGAATACAATGCAATATGATGTAGAACTGTTGAAATAAACATCTGAAACAAGACACGCCTTTCACATGCTTCTCAATAGACCTGTTCTCACATTAAATTATAGTTCTTGTACTATTACTCTACTTCTAATTTACTCTGGCAGTAGAAAAGTGCTGAGGAGAAAATTTAAATTTTAAGCTTTGAAGTAAATGGAATATATTAACATGAACTCTCAAACTAAAAGTGCTGAAGAAAATTCTCCTAACTGAGAATTTTATATTTTCTCTGACATTCCAATCAAAAAGATTATTCTAAATATTGGTTCTGCCAGGGTAAATTTGGAAGTGTGAGTTTAACACACACACATGATTTGCAATAACTAAAGTTCAAGTGATTTTTTTTTTCTTTTGGTTCTGAACATCAGTGAAGTTATTGCATATTAAATTAGAATTCACTGTAGATTTTTTTTCCTTTGGATAATTCTGTTCCCTCATAAAATACCATGATGGGCTCTTATTCAACAGAAAAATTATCAGACAGTGATGTATTTTATTTCTATAGTAGCATAGCAAAGAAGTCATTAATACCTTTTAAGTTTTCTTTATCTTATTAGATTGTCTGACTTTTGCAGGTAAAAAATACAAACATAACCTCCCTGCCCCTAAAAAAAACCAAAACAAAAAACCAAAACCAAAACCAAAGAAAGACAAAAACAAACAAAAAAAACCCCAACCAAAATCCAACAAATTTGCAACTGCATTTGACAGAACACACTGGTTTTCTGTCATATCTTTTTTTATCAATTATTTCTTTTGGCAAGATAAAACAAATATCGAAACTTGGTTTACCTCCAGACTTGCAATTTCTTGCTTATGTTTGTACCTATGATATGCAGTCTTCAAGTGAAAAACACTAGTAAAGGCATATTTTTTTAGATGACTTTCATACAATCCTATTTAAGATATCTTAAATGTTCTGCATTGTCCCCTTGTATGCTTCTCTTTTCTTCCACTTTTACTCTTCTGCTCCAAGTCACACTATACCTAGTTGCACTATATACAAGGACATAGTCTCCAGTCCCTGGTCTCCTAAATTATCAGTTTGATCCATAATATACCATGAAGCCACTGTTGATGAACGTATGCACAGGCACCCAGGGGGACTGGGGGCTGCACTCAGTGCCTTGGCAAAGGTTGGACATCCTATCAGACCTGATGCTTAGCTTTGCTTTCCACTGTTTCGTGCGCAGTGATGCAAACCTGTATCTTATCCTATCATGGAGCTCAGACAGAATGAGGGATATGGCCAGATATGAGTTGTGAAGTGATTGCACATCCACCAGTTCTCCCTGGCAATAGCTGATCCTTCATGTTTCAAGAAAATATGAGTGGAATAGATTTTTTCCTAAAAGGAACAGTTAAGAGCAAATGAGATTCTGGCAATAAGTTTCTACATAGTTTTTGAAATTATGAAGCAGTTGCTGCGTAACAATTTATCAGGACAGCATTAATAAAAAATAAGGTAATTGGGATTGTTATCATATTTAAATATGTTGCATTCCAAAGAGACCTTTTTGAACAATCTGAAATCAGATCTGGAGAAGTAGCCAAGACAGACACAGTGCCTTTTAGGGAGGCTTTCTGTTATTCATGTCAAACCTCAGTTGTACAGAAATGACAGTGTCAGATGTAGGTACATAAGGATTGGACCTTTCAGAGAAGATAAAAAAAGGCAGAGGAACAGGAATTAGTACTTTGTGGAAACATTTGAGCCTCAGATATTTATTTTTTTTAATACTCCTAAATCAGTAATATCATTAAAATTAATGAATCTATGACTGTGTAAAACTTGACTAGTTAAACTATGTCAGAAAACACAATTAGGAAGTCAACATTACTATTATTATAGGAGGAAATAACTGCTTTAACCAGTGACTTAGGGCCAGATTTCAAACTCATGGGAAAAAAAAAAGACCTCACAAGCACCAAAATGTGTGTGTCTGTGCAGCAGACAGGTAAATTTTGTATGCCAAATAAGCAGGAAATCTGGTACTAGAAAATAAATAAGTCCATTATTGAAGAAGAACAGAGGAGAAAGTTAATCATATTCAAATTGAAAAATAGTTGATGATACTTTTATGTTTAAACTCAAACATCAGTATTTCTCATAGAAAGGGAAGAAAAACCCTACAAACTATGAGACAAGCATAATTATAATCCTCAAAGAATCCAAACCCAGATATGCTGTGATATAAATAATATTTTTAAGCAAAATATGAAATCGTCCCTCATTAGCTTGTTAAATGCTATGAATATACAGCAGTAAAGTGTATCGTTTAAGTAAAAATCTGTTCCTGGAAAACTGATAAATGTAATTTAGAAGTTGTCTTTGTAATTATCTCAGCCATGGTAAGGAGAAATTGCACCATATAGTAGCTAGGGAATATGAGCACTGCATTAGAAATTTTAGAAGCTATTTAATGATGAATATTGTCAATGAACAGTTACAAATAATTGCTAATATTAAATTATCCATCTCAGTCAAAGCTTCCAGCTGACCACCTGTTTTGGGAATCTACTGAAATTACCACATCATGGAACTTCTAAATTTTTCAGGGCAGAACTCACAAGGCTGGTGAAAAAGAGATTTAGGGGATCCATTGTTTCCTCAGCATGGGAGCTTTCCTGTGCTTTGCCTGCAGGTGATACTCGGAGTGAATCTTTCTTGAGTGAGGTGAGATCTCATTGCTGTGATCTATCACAATGTATTCTCAACAGGGACATGATCAGACAACCATTTTCAATTGTAAGATATAACTCATGGTAGTATTCAAATTAATCGTTCATTGAAATAAAAAACAAAATGCAGTTTTAAGCAGGTAGTTACCAGATTGCAGTTGTGGAGGGTGGTCCTCTACTGTACTTGGTGGATGTGATTTGTGGCAAATGTTTGATAAGATGCTGTAACTACAACAGAATACAACCAGCTATAGTGTGGGCAGTAGCATTTTCTCTCGTTGTATACAGCTAGCAGACTTTACCAAGTGCTTCTGTCTAGAGATGAACATGCTTTATTATGTGTAAGGCTACAGGATAAGAGCTGTCCTGCACCACTTAAGGAAAATCCTAACTAAACAGATCTTCAGTAAAGGAGGCCTTAGAGATATACATTTTATGTCTATGACTCAGTGCAGAACTGGGACTTAATTTCACATTGCGCAATGTAATTCTCCTATATGCAAACTTTTAAGAGGTAACTTTGCTATACAAAAACATGCATGAAAACAAGACTTGTGGATATGCTTATGCTTAGCTTATATTTGTTATTATTCTTTAAATACCCATGATAGGAAAGTGTATAAAAATTGTTTCACTATTTACCTGTCAAACTGATCACTTATCTTTTAGCTTTTCACATTTATAAACACCAGTCTCTGAAAATGAGAATACTCGGTAACTTTTAGCCTTTCTCCACTTACAAGAATAATTATTCTCCTCAGCACTATGACTTTAGCATTCACTGTTTTCTCCTTTCTGGTCTTACTTCGCCTTTTTTTCTGTCAGTCCTTACTTATTAATAGACTTCTAAAAGTAAAGAATATTAAATAAAATTTGCCTTTTACTGCTTCTGTTCAGTATTCATAGTAGAAGGAAAGATCAAGTACTTAACAGTCACAACATCTTAGAAAATCAGGTGCCAGAAGGCTCATCTTACCTTTTCTTGTAACTAGTGATATAAAAGATGCTTCTGCTTGTATTTGTCATGATTGGTTTTGCTGTTGAGTAGAGAAGATCTCTGCTAAGGTCTTTTAAGCATCTGACTAAGTGAGCTGGTGTGCACTCATTCTTCATCTGCTTTAGAAACACTAGATATTGCACCTTCTTACCAGTCTTTGCTGCTGAGTAAAAGAGGAGAGGGGCAAAGCTCAAACACTGGATCACAGATCAACCACTATGTAGATGTTAAAACATCCTTTGCATGGTTTTCACCCATATCAGGTAAGGCTCTCCGTGACAATTGCCCTTGAGGTGTTTAGAGGAATGTGGCAGGAATCACTCTCAGCAGGCTGTTTGGAGAAGACACCTGTGCCCTGTGTGACTCTCTCCACCTTGATCCAATTTATCTCTGTAATCTCAATCTCTCTGCTTCAGCATTAAATCACAAACTTGGACATACAACACCTACATTCCATACAAACATCATGGAGTTCAACAAGGCCAAGTGCAAGGTCCTGCACCTGAGTCAGGGCAATCCCCAATTTCTATACTAGCTGGGACATGAATTGATTGAGAGCAGCCCTACAGAGAAGGAGTCAGGGATACAAATGGATGAAAAATTGGACATGAATCAGTAATGTGTGCTTGCAGCCCAGAAAGCCAACTGTATCCTGGGCAGCATCAAAACAAGTGTGGTCACGAGGTTGAGGAAGTTTATTCTCTTCTTCTCTGCTCATATGAGACCCCACCTGGAGTTCTGGGGTCCCCAGTACAAGAAAGACTTGGACCTATTAGAGAGAGGACAGTGCTATGAAAGTGGTCAGTGGGATGGAACACCATTCCTGTGGAGAAAAGTTGAGAGACTTGAGATTGTTTAGCCTGCAGAAGAAAAGGCTCTGGATAGACCACATTGAGGCCTTCCAATATATTAAAGATGGCTTATAAGGAAGATGGAGAAATACTATTAACCAAGGCCTGTAGAGACAGGACAAGGCGCAATGGTTTTAAACTGAGAGTAGATTTAGTGCGGAGATAAGGAAGAAACTTTTACTATGAGAATGATGGGGCACTGGAACAGATTTCCCAAAGGCCAGGCTGGATAAGGCTTTGAGAGACTAGATCTAGTAGAAGGTGTCCCTGTCCATGGAAGGGAAGCTGGCCTACATGATCATTAAATGCCTCTTCCAACCCAAACTATACTCTGATTCTACGATCACACTGAGCTCAGATGAGCCCTCAGAGCAAATGTTAAATAGGGAGGATATGAACAGGCCATGTCACTTGACAGGAAGCCAGAGAACAGCTTATCAGTACAAATGTGGGAGAAAAGTTGTATTTTCTTCCTTCCTTCCTTTTGAGATTTTTACTCAAATATAATTTAGACAAGTTGGACTTTAAGTGAATTAATTTCCACAGGAAAGTTTCTTACTATTGTGCACAGAGTAGATTGGAGTACACACTCACAGTATATACTGAAAGGAAACTTTCGGAGATAAATCTCCTCTTAAGTATAGCTGATGCTTCAGAGTTATCTTGAGCTAACTCTGTCTTCCACTTTGACCTATAATTTAGATCCATTATATCAAAATTGAATAAGAATGAGCCCTTTAATATTTGTATTTACCCATTTTATAAGTAGCACTTTTTTCTTCCATTCAAACAATTTTGTGAACTTTTTTTTGCCTAAGTAGAAATATCCAGCTGGAGAATGATTGAAGTGTAGAGGAATAAAGGGAACTTATGAAGAATGGAATGACACTTAGTACCTGCAAAACAGAATTCGAACAGAACCACACCATTATCTTACAACAAAACAGTTTGTGGAGTAGATATATTAATTTGTTAGAAAAATGCCTTTACTCCAGCAGAATAATAGACCCCTTGACTTGATTTTTATGACAATGAAATATCAAAATTATACCAGAGCTTTTCACATGTATAGCAATTCATATGGATATCAGAATTGGCTGAGAATATTTCATATTTCACTAGGAGAACCTCACACTGAAAAGCTTTCCAGGGAGAGACTGTTTGCAAGTTTGGATTGCAGCTGGGACTTTTTGTTTTGAAGGATCACTTAATCTCAATTATCACGTTATGGAAAAGTATTGCTATAGAACATGTGTAGAATATGTGTTCCCTCTGATGCTGAGAAAAAGCAAAATAGAGAATTATTTACACAGATAAAGCATTAAATTTACAGTAATATTAAAGGGGCAATTGAGTCTCTACATAATCTTATAAACATTAAAAAAGGCTCAGAAGAAGATAGTACCTTATTTTCCTCACTCTGTTTTTTCCTAATGGTTAAATGCAGGTTTCACTGGAGTTTCACTGTATCCGGACAAATTTTTTTCAACCTGACACATACCTCCTACTTGTTTTCACATAGAGTGACAGTGTCCAGTGAGGTTTCACACCACTTCCAGCTTGATTTATTTCCTGCCAGTCCCTGTTCTGTATAAACGGCTCTGTTTAAAAACAAAAACAACAAAGCCAGAAAATTAAGTACTAAGTTTATCTCACAGAGATTACCCATATGAACAATTCCATTGATTTCCTGGATTTAGGACTCTGCAGTTTTTATTATTATTACAGAGGCTACTACCATGAGTATTTGAAAAAGATAGGGAAGAACAATTAATGAAAAAAAGGAGATACTGATCAACCTGACTCAGAAAGGTGGAAAACATGTGAAAGCCTCTGGCATGAAAGATTTTCCAATTATCAGCATCTCTATTTAGCTTTAGATAAACTGATATAAATCAAGGCTTAAGATAGAAAAAATGAGATAATATAGAAAAAATTACTAGACGCTTTTCACCTGCAAATATGAGAGGAATTCAACATATGTTTGGGTGCAATGTATTCTGTGTGCTTGGTACTGAAGTGGTAAACAGGGTAAAAGTATCATCTTAAGTTATTTGTGATCTCAGATGGCTTATTATTCTATTTTTTTATTGCAGTTTCTGGAGCAGATTTAGAAACCAAAGAAATTAATTTTTTTACATATATTTATAAAAATATTAAATATTAAAACATTAATTCAGCCACTTCTCACAACAGTAGATCAGTAAAATCTTGTCACTGCTATTTACACATCTGGCCAAGTGGCACTTCAGCAACAGACAGAGTTGCTGTGTGCATCATGCATGCTGTGTGCATCATGAATTCTGCAAGTTTTCTGACAACTAAATCCAATATTTCATCTTCGCTTTCAGGATAGATGATTATTTATCTTAGCTTAAACAGTGCATATGCTGTGCCTTCGATATACAGTAGTTGAGTTTATCTTGCTGTTTTCCACTCCAGGTGTCTGTTACTGCATGAGTGGTCACTTTTAATTGACTCATGGGTTCCTTCTGAAAATAGTTTCTTCCTGGCAATATTTTCTCCCAGCTTAATGTTCCACCCTGTTGCCTATTAAATGATACATTTTTGTTTAATGTGTCCTTGTCTGACTTTTTAACTTCCTGTTTTTTCACCTTGTGTATCCTGTTGATCTGTTGCTTCCCCAACCCTCCTTTTTTTCCATAATTTGTACCAGATTCAAATTTTGAAAGTTATGTGTATTTTACAATTAAGGAATATATTTTCTTAATATTAGATTGAGCAGTGTCTAAAGAACCTTTTATTTATCTAGGAATGCAATGTCAATTCTAAATGGCTATGCTTACACCAGCAGAATCTTTATCTAATATTTGCTGCTTAAAGAACAAAAATACATGAAATGGCTTCTAAATGGAGCAAACTATGTTTAACAATTTTTCCTAAAAATACTGATGAATAATTTAAGGAAGCCTGAGGGAAGGTCCAATTTGTTCCTTGGCAATTTGTTAATGTTTTCCTGACTTTTTGAATCAAAGAGAATTATTAAATTAAATATGATCTCGTTCAATGTTACAGGGTTTTTTTATGTTCATATCATCCACTAGTGATACATGAAATTTGGTTAATATCCTTAAATCCTCCCAATGTGGCTTTACCATCAAAGTTCAGCAAAGCTGCTACAAGAGGGAACAAGCTGTAGATACTTTGGTACTTGATAGTGAAAAATGAACGGAAGTACGTTATATGTGCATAAAAGATTGCTTTATGGGGTGGCAATAAAAATCTCCCTAGAGACTTCAAAGATGATTAAAACTGTAGGAAAGGATGGTCTAACCTAAGTACTTTACTTCTCCATCCCGCATTTTGGTCACAACAGATTGAAATGGTACCATATGAGTACACAACAATCACTTATACTGCCAGTGTAAAATTAAAAGAAATCAATCACTAGTAAAGGCATTTGTTACTTTCAAGTTTTATCCCAGCAATAAAAGGCTACCTTGAGTATAGACAATCTAAAAGCAAATTTTTAATATGGATGCATTTTGTTGTTGCCCCTGAAGCTGCCACAAGAAAGAGTAAATGGTGTTGCAGTATGAAAGTTTGCTGATACAAAAGCCAGTATTCACAATTCATTTTACTATCTTTCCTTAGGATCCTGAATTTCAAAAGATATTGACTGTTTCATCTCTTGCACTTGTGGTATTTTTTCAGTGTCTATCTAAGAATCACCTATCATTGCAAGGAAGAAATCTTCTGAAATAAAGGATGACATTTTCCCCATGTTGCTTTTCCTTAATGAATTGACCGGTGTGTTTATTCAAACTTCAAATGATTCAAAAAGAAGTAGTAGTGGATACAGCTAGGAACTAAAATTACATTATAAATGTGGAAATATTTGCTTTATCTGACTTAGCAAAAGGAAGAAGAAAAATAATTAAGAAAAAACTTATTTGATTTGTTGATTTAAAACATTAAAAAATAGCATTTTCGGTCATAGACTTAAAGATTTCCTGAAAATATCTTTCCCATAATTTACTCTTTACTGTTACTTTCTAGTAATTTTCTGTCTCACATTTTCTTTTTCCTTCATTCTTTGCACCTAGAAATTAAGTCATTATAGATATATCAGATGTTTTAATCTCAGGTATCTTTTTTTTATTTATTTATTTTTGCTGTGGTTGATTTGCCAGATACTAAACTGTAGAAAGCAAAAGGAGGGCTCTTACCCATTTGTACTCACATAGACACAGGTAGAACATTTATTCAGAAGGACATGACAGCTGAATCAGCACCAAGCCTCATAAGAACATCACCATTTCTATTGAAATACTGTTCCTAAGTAATGTTTCCAAAAGGATTCACACAATCTGAGATTCTTACTTAAGATAATGTTGACAGTTATTCCTAATGTTTACAAATCACATTCAGGGTCTTTCTATAGGGGTTGATGATTTTTAAATTTCTTTTTAATTTTTAATTTGCAATGAGCAAATACATGTAGCTGATTCAGCACAGTGGTAGCTTGTCTTGTTTCCTGATCTTCACAGTTTTATGTATGCATCTGTCTGTATGTCTACGTGTTATAATTTTTGTAAGGTTTTATAAGTTGAAGTAACCTGAAAATGGCTTTTATATCTGTCAGATTTCTTCAAAACTTTTTTTTTGTGTTATTGTTATCAAAATCAGATATGTATGATGTTACCTGATTCCAATTCCTCTTTCAAGTTTCATTGATAAAAAAGCAGTTATTAGAAAACCTCTCAAACTTCTATTAACTCAATATATCAATATTGAGCCATAAAAAAGTGGACTCTCATTACAATAAGCAAAGAAGATGTATGTCTATAATTCTACTAAATAAAATTCCTAAAAGCCACCAAATCTCACTGCCAGCAGTGCAATAGTACAATACCAGGAATGAGTTTTCAAATGTTATTGTCCAACACCAGAATTCTCTGACCTGCTGAGGACTCTGTATTTTCAAAAGCAGTAAGCAGACACTCATTCCCTTGTATGCAGGTAGATGGAAACTTGCTACTGATGGTTTTTTTTCTGCATTCTGGGTTTAAATTAAGTCCAGAAAGATGTCAGTTGATGGTAGCATAGACTCAGCATACATTATTTCAATAAATACCTAGTGAATTCTTCTCAGGAAAGTTAAATGTTATATTTAAGACACACACATGAAAATGCTATACAACAGAATATATGTCTCAAATCCTCAGGCATGTTAAGAAAATTGACCTGATGAATGAGAGCCTCAAGTGTTCAGTTTCTCAGTTCTTACTGAAAAAGAGTCTTTCCTTTGTAACATAATCCTATCATATGATTCATAGAGAGAAATAGTAATTTCAGAAATGCTTATTCCAGAAAAATGAATGTTTCAGTTTCACAGTATGTTTAAGGTAACAAAAAAAGACGTTTTGTTTGGCAAGATATTTCTTTATGTATTCTTTTGTGATTCATATCTGTGACCTCTGAATCTACAGAGAAAGCAAAAAAAAATAATCTTATTTCCACATATTTCTTATCTTTCAAGTTATCTTACCTGTTTGGATGCTGTCTGTGGTATATGATGCCTGCTGATGACCACATATTTTCATTTTGCATGCTATTAACAGATTTTTCCACGAAAGTCTTGGCTAATCTTCTGTTGGCCTGTACCCATATAGTATTTCTCACTGGTTTTGATCCAGAATACCCTGGGGAGCACAGGATCCCTTCCAGAAAAGGCTGTACATAATTTCATGTTTGATTTAAACATCATGAACTCTTTAGCTCTCAGAATTTTTCATCTGTACAGTAGAAATCTACCCAGGGTTCTCTCTAATTGTTAGCAACCTCTGATGTTAGTGAACTACCTAACATTCTGCAGTCTGGCACCTGAACCAAGTGACTGCACCATTAATCCCAGCAGCTTTCCTAAACATACCTCATCTTAGGCATTTCTGGTTTATTAATTGAAAGAATGATGGGCAATGCAGAAGATGAGTTGATTAGTGGCAGGTTTCCTCAGAAAGAAAAGAATGAATTTACATTATGACCCACAAGAATAAGATTAATATTTTGTCTATTTCATTTACTATGGGCAGTAAAAACATCCACAAAGCAAGAGGGCTTCAGTACCAGTTGCTACATATAATAATAGGCAGAGTATCAAGGAACATTTGTCTATTTTCTATCTTTGAACAAGATATACCCAAAAGAGTTAGGCATATGTATTATGGAAATCCAGGATTTTAGTGGCTTGCTTTGAGGGCTCATCTCTTAATTTTGCAGTGTTTCTTTGATGTCTCCCAAAAGAAAGGAGTGGTTAGAGGCACCACTCAGCAGGGACAAAATTATTTTGTACTGTTGGATTTTTTAAATGGTCAGAGGCAATTATCCAGTCCAGGTCTTGTACAGCATATGAAATTTTCCGTTTCCTCCAGTGATCAGAGCTACTTGAGTTCTTCATATTACTCAGATTCCACTTAATTTAAAAAGTGCATGTTTTCCTTTAAGTACATTATATATTGACTATATAACACCATAGCAAATTTCTTTAAAAAGTGAAATCCATTGATAAAGCAATTAAATGAAAAAAAACTCTATGCAAACTTATTCAGTGGCTGCTTTCGTATTTTAACTGTTCATTAACGGGAATAACATCAAATATATTGTAAATAATACTATAGCATTATAAGCTACCAAGTCCATCAGTATATGTTTCGACTTGCTCATAATATGTCTAGAAAGAAACAGTTTTAAGACCACCACAATCATTCTCTGCATCCTCTTACCCCTGTGACCCACATCTATGATCTCTTAAATTGAATGTATTACTCGTTTATTACCAGCTCTATTTAAATTTCATCTCCAGCTAACTCTGCAAATAAAAGACTTCTAGTTGCTTTAATTTTCTCTTTTGACAGCAACAGACATCTCTGCATGATTAAAATGCCAGATATCTTTATAACTGTTATCAATTACATTAATTAATAGAAAATAGCAGTAGAATTTGCATCAGGAAAAAATAGTACTCTAAATCTTAGTTAATTCACAGTTGTCTGCAAGATGCCATTTCTCTCACACTCTCCGTATTTTTTACCCTTTTGTGTATTCATTAATAATAAATACTTCCCTAACAAGTATGATGTATAGTTGCTGTTTGTATCAGTATGAAGTGTAGTCCTACTGGGACGGTATTCCTCAAGTTGAGAAGAAAAGGAAATTTCTTTCATAAAACAAACAGGACTTATTAAAAGCCTAAATTATATAACAGCAAGAGGCCTGTATGACAATTATATATTTTTTAATTAACTGAAAGTATAGACTGTGGGTTTATAGTGCAATAGATTTTAAGCCAGATCTTTTCCTAAATTTAGTTTCTCCTCAAGTCTATTCATAGCTTTTGAGTGGAAGTTCAGGTCTTGTATAAATATGTTAATCTGAAACCAAGCTCTGTTTGCACCAGGTGCAGAAGCAGCATGCCATGGCTTCACCAGAAGCAGCATGTCATGGCCTCATCACTTGGCAGGCTGACATGAAATGTAGTAGAAAATCAGATCCATGTAATGATAGGGTAAAATGTTTCAGACATAGCATTTGGCTGAGGTTTTGAGGGTATCTTTATGGTTTTGAGTATGGGCAGGTAACCCCAATCATATTAGTGAAGCTACTTCCTCCACAAAAAATAGTCCTGTGAAAACATTAGTATGTTATATTAATATTCACACACTGTGCTGGAAAGCATGTTTATTCAGTATGGATACAAGAAAACATTCCTGTAGGAACAGTGACTTGTTTTGCCTAAAGGACAGGTGGTAAGGAAGCTTTACATCAGTTCTGAGAGTGTAGGTTTCTATCGACTTTTACCAACATTATAACCACAGTTTTACTATGGCTCTCCAACTCAGCCATTGTGATCCCTCTGGCCTCTTATCACCTACCTCAGCCAAATGGTCTTTTGCTCTGCAGCCTGAGCTTCTCCAGGAGCCTCTGGAATCTCCCTGAATTTGCCATTTTCTTCAGTACATGGAAGGATAGGCACAAATCTTGCAGAGGTTTTGAACTCTTTTCTGTAAAATAAATCCTACCATTTCTTTAATTCTATGCCATAAGATTTTGCCAATGTCTGTATTAAATATGCTGGAGTTATAATTTTTTAGAAACTCTATAAACTCTTTGCTTTTATTTATTCTTTTCTTTGTTTCCATTTTTTTCCTGATGAAATTTTGGCTTTGGTTCACCATGGGCTTTTTTTTAACAGACAGTCATGATATATGTATAAATGCATGTATTGCTAGATATCTAGTCATTTTAGGTTAGTTTAATAGGCAGGTTAGGAGAAACACAGTGATTTTTTAATTTCTTATTTAAGATACCAGGTCTTTATAAGAATACTCAAATAATTATTGGTGTGCTTGTTTTATTTTCTAGACTTGCATTGTCTTGTAGGAAAACTCCAAAGAAATGCTTGAACAAAAGGGATCTGAAGGAAAAAACCACTAATCTCATTCTCCAAAACATTCAGTATCTAGCAGTGGAGTTCTCCTCATCTTTAATACCTCTACATTTCACAGAATACCTGTTTGTTGATCAAAGTCACAAAGGACAAGGACCAGGAAGAAAACCTAAGACTCTACCAGAGCCTCTTTTTTTCTTATCTTTTTTTTTTTTTTTTTAAATCTTTTTATTATTTTTGTACTGCTCTGCAATATCTTACAATAAATATATCTTCTTCCTTTTTCTTACAGAGGACAGACAGTATGAGGCTGCTGTACTTTCCCTGTTTACCTGTACTTAAGACAGAAATCTCAGCATCTCTAAAGGTCTTCTGACAGTATTGAAAAAGTGAAATGCTACAGACAGCATTTTATGAAGACAGTCTTTTTAGGGGAAGTTAAAGCTTTTAAGGGATATATCAAGCAGAAACTTTCATTGGGCTCTACTAATAAACAATACAGAAATAATTTAATTCTCTAAGTGTTTTAATATATTGAATGCATTTTAGGCTTGGAATTTTAGGAGATCAAGGTTTACAGAATTATTTTATTTTGTCAATAAACAAGCAAGGCATTTGCAGGTTAATGCATTTGCATAATACTTTCTGATAATTATATTTACCTTAAGGAGATACTCTTATTTGGAACACTTGTGATCTATTTATCTAAATGCTAAAGAACTTCAGACTAATGGGATCTTATTGAATAATACAATTCAAGTAATGGATAAGCAACTCAATTTCAAACTTTTTTAATGACAGTAAAAAGATGTTTAAAATGATCTGTAACTGTATTTTTTCTTTTTGCCATAAAATATTTCATGGAGTTGTAACTTTAAATTTCAATTGTTCAAAACACAGCTCAACTGATTTTCTAATGTAAAATACCACAACAGATTTGTGGTTGCTTTTGTTGTTTAAAGACGAGAATTGGACTTTGGCATAAAAAGAAGTAATCTGGAAGACTAAGACACTACCTCACGTAAACAAAAGAAACACAACAAATATCAGAGAGGTGGGATAATGTCAGGATTCCCAGCTGTGAGCACACTTTCTTTGCTGTCTCCTTGCTTTAAAATCAGGAGCTCATATATCATATTGTTCTTGAAGACACACTATGAAAATGCTGCTATTGGCCTGTTTATAAATGCTGATTGTCAGAATGGATTACAGTGCCCATCACTTCAGTCAAGCACGATTTCATTGTTTTTAGGAGAGAACTCCATGTAATTACTCATAGTTTTTTGATTAATTTCTTCCTATAAGCCCTTAATTACTGTTAAATAAAAGTATGCCTGTTACTTTCTCAACTGTTAGTTGATATTTGAAAACAATTTTAGACTTCAGTTGCAAAACAGTCTATGGCTTTCAAACAATATTCTGGGCATCTTTTAGAAAGAAGTCAGTCAAGAAATCACTTCCAGTGTCTGGATCATGGCTTTGCTAGTAGGGTACTCTTTTGTATTTTGAAATTCTAAAAGCACAACATAGTATATGTGTGTGGAATTCTAGAATTTGAGTGATACACCAATTACAATTTTCAGGAAATTAATTTTTTATCAAAGTTTGTATGCTGGATTTATAAATTCATGAAAAAGATGAAAAGAGGCTAGACAGTCTCTGGGCAGCAACTCTCCTGCTGTAGACAAAAAATGTTTCACTATTTTGTGAAAGTAGATAAGTACTTTGCATTACTGAAAACTATTAAATTTAACTGTGAAACCCTGATTTTAACTACTTTCTGAAATATCTGTATACAGTTGTTAGATTTTTGTTTTGTTTTGGTTTTCCTCCTAATGTTTTCCTAGAGAGGCCTGTTATAAATAGCAAAGAACAACAAAATAGTGTGCCTTGATTGTATAATTGGTACTTTTAATTAGCTTCAGTTAAGCAACCTTCATATGACTTAGAACCACCCCCTCAAATGTTTTCTGGCAATATTTGCAGCAGCAAAGAAAATTATAAAAGAATTATCATTCTGCTTTGTTTGGGGTTTTGTCTCTTTACTGAGATCAGGGACATCTACTACACTTCTGACAAACGTTCAAAGAGCAGATGCATAAAAAATAGTGCATCTAAGTACCTAGAACAGAAAGCAAGTCAGTTCAACCTTAAAATAATTGCTCTAGGTAACTGGAAACATTCCCTTCTCTATGGAATAAATATACAGCAAATAGTGAGTTTTTTGATATCTGTGCTTTCATAGGGAATTTCTCGGCCAATTGGACCTCATCATTAAAGTTTTGAAAGGGACCAAAGAACAGTATTATAAATTAAGAATTTCAGTGCTATTAGAAAGTGGCAGGAAAAGTTAATTCAATGTCAATTAAGGATGACTATTCAGTGAATAATCTATAATGAAGAAAGTATTATTCTTAACCTTGTGTTTGTTTCATTTCATAGAAGTGCAGCTAATATGTGACTTTGTAAATGGGATAATATTTGGCAAGAATGATCAGGTTTTTTCTTTGAAAGACTGTAAATATAATTTTGGCTTTATTGAAGTTAATTTCAAAACTCATGGTGGAATTTACTGGGACTAATGTGTCATGCAGTACTTAAATGATTCAGAGACATAAAAGCAATTATAGGAAATGGATGACATATGCCCTGGAAAATACATTAGAGTCAAAAATCCTTTGGACTTCTACAATCAAATGAACATCTTCTCACAGATACTTCATGGCACATAATTTAAAAGTCCTGACATCAAATGTGTTTATCACTAAGATAACAGTGTAAGAACAATGAAATAAATATTGGTTACTTTCCTTTCTTAGGATCAGGAATACTGGCCTGGTGGGAGAAAAGGCAGCCACTGCTGCTAGTTAAAGGAACTCTCATGTTAAAATACATTTACTTGTATGATTTTAAGAAAAGTAAGGAATCAAGGAAATCTCCAAACTAGCTCCATCCTAACCTCAGTGTGACCATTTAAGTGGATCAGCAGATTAGGTCTGCTGAGATTGCAGCTGTTAGCAATACATGAATACAGTCATGTAGCTTTCAGAATTATTTTCAGTGTTTTCTACTGTGCAGTGTCATGTCATTACAACAGCTTTGTAGCCTTTAGCTCAAGGATTTCTGTACACTGTCCCATCAAGTCTTGAATTCTTTTCTAAGATAGAAAAATAGTCAGTGCTGTTCAACTAAAGTTCTTCTAGTGCTTTCTGAGAATATAATGGTTCTCTGGACTGTTTCAGTCAATACATTTGACTATCTGAATACTCTCAAATCATAGCATTAGCCTGTTTATTTGCTCTGAGTCCATTGAGGAAAAGTCCTTCACTTTTATTGAGTTTATTTATTAAAATAATTCAATACTCAAATGCCCTTCATGAAAGTTAAAAAATTTTTTTCTTTCCTCCTGCTGCTGGAAATCACTACTTTTCTTTTCTTTCGTAACTGCCAACAACCATCACTTAATCACAAACAAACCAGCAATGATGAATTAAGCATGAAACTTCTTTCTTTGCCTCTGGCCAACCTTCAAGTATCATCAACCTTTTGAGAAATAGTAGCTTCCCATCCTCATGTTTCTTGAATTGAATCTTGAAACTGTATGTTTTCTGTCAGTTTGCATATGTCATGTATTTCAACTGGGGACCCTCAGCATGGCAACAAAACTTATTTTTAAATTGGCATAGCTTAAAAATTATTTTCTGAATAGATTATTTTAAGGGCATGCATTGCTGCTTAGCAGAGAGTTCACCAATATTTCACACTGAGCTAATCAATTCCTACTTTTTAAAGACCTTTCCTGGCGCATTAAAGTTTCTCTGCAAGAAAGGGGATCATTTTACTAGCAATAACCTCATTTAGATATTTACAGACTTAATGGCAAAGTCTTCGTTTTGATTTCTGGTATGTAAAAACCTAAAATTTAAAGTCTATCTTGCATACTTTTTCCTGTTGTTCTTTTGTTGAGGCAAATGTAAATATGACTGGTTAGTTCTAATTAAAATGCTACAGCTTCTTCTTGAATATTTATTTCAAAAATACTTATGTTGTGTATGTTGCCTTGGCAATTTGTTTTCAGAAGTACCTGCACTAATTAGGTTTCAGGACTTTATAATTACTTTGATCTTTGGCTAATCTGAATATAAACTAACATAAATTAATATTTGCCAAACACTTTGCACATTGTCTTCTTGTTTTTAACAATGGGCCTTACTTTAGTTCCAACAGTACTTTTCCCTCCCATTCAAATTGGCAGACCTATAATGTAAAAAAAAAATCTATATAGCACCATTTATTTTATCTCAGATTTCTAGAGTTTTCTCTAGATTGAAGACATCAAGGATGCTGGTGGTATATAAGTGATACACGACATTCACCTGTTTATAAGTATTTGCTGAAGTTGCCTAAATCTGAAACAAAATACCTTGAAAATATTCATTGTTAGGTAAAAAAGAAGTGAATGAAGTGAGTATATAGTCTTTAAATATAGAGTAACTCTGCAAAATGTGGGAATAGTTGATTTTACAGTATTGTGCATGGAGTCTTACTGGCTAACAGGAGACAGAAATGCATAAATCTACATATATGAACCATATAGTAGTAAGTAGAGTTGACTTTCATCTCAACTTTACATGCTTGCTTTATTCTTAACCTGCTATTAAGCAATCACATGAAAAAGTTAGTAAATTTGTTTAAAGGAAAAATAAGAAAAAGAAAACATATCAATTAATTAATTTTTAATAGTCTTTACACTGTACTATATAGTGAAAAAATAATAGTAAGACGTCTCTTTTCTGCCGAGATTTGTTAATCATACTGCTCTGTAATCACACTAATGAGGCACTCCTCTCAGCTTGAATGAAATTGTTCTTTTGCACTAAAAGAGAGTTAATCTGATGCACATTAAAAATCATTTACTTGACTATTTGAAATACTGAATCCACATTGAGTTGCCTCTGGAACATACTATGTAATAGTGAGGGTATAAACATCACACAGCCTACTTTCTACAAGGGTTATATACATGTAAGAAAAGACTTTAGTGTTTTTATTGTTCTTTCATCAAGGGGCAAATAAAAAGACAAAGGACGTCATGCAGATTCTGTGGTGGTGTTTGTTTTCTTCTTCTCTTGTAAAAAACACAAAATATAAGCTTCTTCATGCTTCTTCAACCTCTGGACAAAGTGGAGAAAAAAATCAGAAATTCTGCCCTGGCACAATTCAGTCAAGTAATTCTTGTACGTGTGTGTATATATATATGTATACAGTATGGATCAGTGAGAATTAGTTAATCACTTATGAATCCTTCTGCTAGATTTCCTTCAGTTACATCTATCAGTTTTTAATTTTTTTCCCCAAATAAATAAGTAAAGCCTAAAGATTAAATTCCAGCCTGATTTATCATGCAAGGATCTAGAGATTTGTGCAGAGACGAACAGCATTCTATTATGTATTTTTACTTCTGATTGCATCCTTAGATAATGTTCTTTTAAGAAGTGTGAATTAAGTTTTCAGAAGACTGATGTGACTTGGTAGCATTTTTGAAAAGCTTCCTAAGCGCAGAAGCCTGAAAGCTAAAGCTGAGTCAGTCCATGAGTTGTTGATTTAACATTGTAATTGCATTCTACATTTTGAAAATAAAAATTGTCTGTAAGTGGGGAAGTTGGCTGTAGGTATTTCGAGTTGCTTTTAATACTTGCCAGAATTCTTGATAACTGAAATAATTTATGATACATTCCAATCTGAAAATGCTGAAGTGCTATAAATTTACATTGTCATGATATAAGAATATGGGATATGAGATGTAGATATTAGTTTTCTTCTCTTATATTTCTAACATCTCTGAGACTTGATGTCCAGCTTTACCTTTTGTTATGACAATATACTTTTAATTCTTTGTTCCTCGCTACCTGTGAATAGGAAAACCACAGATAAATGCAATACTTATTACAAGAAGACAAACTAATTCAACCTGTAATTAGGTGAGTTATCCTTCTTTCTTTCACAAGATTTTAAAACATGCCAAGTAACGTAAAATTAGTACAATCTCGAAAAAGCCAAAGCCAGTCTATGACTATGATTTTAACACTGCACTTCTGTTACAGTCTTAGATCATCTAGGATCATAGAATTAATGAAAGATAATACATTAAGAACAGCTTCTGAAATGCACCATCTTTTATTCTACTTTCATAAAGACTGGAGAATGAATAAAATTGTGGAAATAAAAGAACAAATATGTACAATAATGTACAACAATCACTGGCAGTTGTCAAGAATCTTAAATGTATTTATCATGATTATGGGATCTTTTTAGGATCTCTAACTGATTTGCCCAGTCTCGTTGATAAGAGTTTTGCCGTTCACTGCCATTCATCTTACCACATTGTATTTTTTTGATGTGATGGCATAAAGCTTGAACTTATCTTATCTGAGTGGATTTATTCCCTATGATTTTGTTTCAAAGGTATCTTCATGCACACTTACATGTAAGAAACATCCAAGCTTAAAGAGCAATAAAAGATTTCAAGACAATTCTAGGTGTGACAAGTGAATAAATTAATTTTCTTGCAGTGGGAAAATTAAAAATACTGTATTTATAATTTCCTTTTCTGTACTGCCTTGCTTTCTCCCCCCAAATTGTAATTTTCTTTTCATTCTCTGTCAGACAGGACTAAACACACACACGCATACACACAAATGGAGATTTGAAAAATTGTTGCATCAATATGAATACTCAGTATGACTCAGTATGACTTTTTTCCTAAATACTACCTTCTGCTTTTGATGTGCTGAGGAAGATACTAAAGGAGAATCTGCTAGGCAAAGATGAATCACTGGCCTTATGAAAATCAGAAGGGAATTGCAAATAATTTCCACAGAAGTAGGAATTTTATCCAACTACACACAATTTTTGTGGGGTTTTTGTGTCTTTTATGTTTTGATAATTGATAGGGCAGTTGCCTATATTGACTATAGTTAGGCTATTTCCATAAAAATTTTATACCTAGATAAAATTTTAACATTAAATATGGTGGTATGGAATATGATTTTGTTTTCTTGATTCATCCTGTCTGTTTTATGAGTCATTTGTAGTAAACACTCTGAAGTGACATGGGCGGATATCATTCATACGTACTGTCAGTCAAGTGGCAAAGAACCTTGGATTTCCACAGTGAGCAGCTCTTTATGTACTTTCTCCTCTTTGAATTTATTTTCACAGGTTCTTTTGGGAGTAATCATTTCATAAAGTAACTTTCCCACCCTTGAGTCCTGGTAGGGGGCAAAATTGCTGCTAATTATTGTAATTGCATGTTTCAATCCATTCTGGAACACCAGGAATTAATCTTATATGAAATGTGATCTGAGACAAATCCCCTAGCTTGTTAATTTGCTGTTAAACTAAATCAGTATTTTGTTTTGCTCTTGATGCTTGAATAGATTCATCTTCTTCTTGGCTTCAGTTAGAGCTTGTTTGAACTGTGTCCTACTAACCTGTCAGATTGAAAAATCAATTGCATAATTCCATTTTGCAGTGATAGTAGTTGAAAAGGTATTTACATGCTATGATTTATATAAGAACTGCCATTAATTTAATGCAGATATAGCTTTAACAGAACATGATTAATTGCAAAACAAATTATGAGTATCTCCTTTAGGGACTGAATTCATCAATACAAACGTAAAAATTCAGAGGACTTTCAGAGAGCATATGAATTCAAATGTCAGGGAAAGTTTTATCAAAGGGACAATTCTTACTTAGTGTAAAACTGATACTACCTTAAGAAGTCTACAATAATATAACAATTCTTGTGCTTTGAGCACCTGGACCAAAATACAGTTATTGTCAGTAGAATTAAAAATATTTCATTAATATCTATGTTAAAGGTTGCTAAATGAGTGAATATGCTAGATGAAAAAGTACCTTCCATTAATATGATTTCCTTAGCTGCCTTGATATAGATTTTTATCATACGTATCTGATTTTAAATGTGGGAATTAAATAATAAAATTCAGTCCCATAGTTTTCACCATAAATTTATAAACTCCTGATCCAATCTTTCAGTGCATTGTCAAATGCAATTAAATGTCCTAAAATACCATGCTAGACAAATCCACTTATAATCATCTAGCCTTATTTTTTTAATCGCTTCCGGCTGAGTAGACCAGATATTTTCTAATATCAGTCACTCAGATTGGAATAAGCTTCCTTAGTCAGCAAATTTGTTTTTTAATCCTAGCATTTGTAATTGTAAATTGTAGCTGACATGCAGGATTCTGCACCTGGGTCAGAGCAGCTCCCAATAAAAATAACGATTTGGGGATGAAGGAGTTGAGAGCAGCCCTACTGAGAAGGATGTAAAATTGAACATGACTCAGCAATGTGTGCTTGCAGTCCAGAAAGCCAACTGTATCTTGGGCTGCATCAAAAGCAGCATGGCCAGCAGGTTGAGGGAGGTGATTCTGCCCGTCCACTATGGCCTTGTAAGACCAAGAGAGTACTGCTCCCAGCTCTGGGGACCCCAGCACAGGAACAATATGGACCTGCTGGTGCAGGGCAGTAAGTAAGATTACAAGCATGAACTTCAGGAGAACTAACTTTAGCCTCTTAAGAGACTTTCTTGGAAGAATGCCATGGGAACAGGCCCTACAGGGAAGAGGGGTTCAAGAGAGTTTATTGATATTCAGGTATCACTTCCTTCAGGCTCAAGAATGATGCATCTCAATGAACAAGAAATCAGACAAAGGGGGAAAAAGGCCTGTGTGGATGAATAAAGAACTCCTGTCATTACTCAAGCTTAAGGAAGAAATACACAGTAGATTGAAGCAGGGTCAGGTCACTTGGAATGAGTGTAAAGAGGTTGTCAGAGTAAGTAGAAATGAGATAAGGAAGGCCAAAGCCCATCTGGAATTAAATCTGGCCAAGGATGTCAAGGATGACAAGAAGGGCTTCTTCAAATACATCAGTAGCAAATGGAATAATGTAAGTCCATTACTAATGGAGGGGGAGCCCTTGTAACAGAGGACACACAGGAGTTACTGAGTGCCTTCTTTGCATAGGTCGTCACTTACAAAACCAGCCCTCAGGAATCTCTGACACAGAAAACCAGGATAAAGGAAGTTTGGAAAGAAGACTTTCCCTCGGTCACGGAGGTTTGGGTTAGAGAACACCTAAGCAAACTTGACATCTAAACGTCCATGGTTGAGAAAGGTGATCCTGCCCATCTTCTCAGCCCCACTGAGGCTGCATCTGGAGTACTTTGTCCAGTTCTGAGTTCCTCAGTATGTGAGAGACATGGAGCTCCTGGAGTGGGTCCAGAGGAGGACAAGAAATATGATTAGAGCACAGGAGCATATCTCTTATGAGGAAAGGCTGAGAGTTGGACCCACTCAGCCTTGAGAAGAGATGAGTGAGAGGAGATTGACTCAATCTGCATAAGTATCTGATGAGAGGGTGTCAAGAGGATCCATCGATCCAGGCTCTTCTCAGCGATGCCAAACAATAGAATAAGAGGCAATGGGCAGACAGTGATGCAAAGGAAGGTCTCCTTGAATATGAGGAAGAACTTTACAGTGTGGATGACTAAGCACTGAAACAGATTGCCCATAAAGGTGGTCTCATTGACCCATTCAGGATCTCCCTCAATGTAGATTTTCAAGAACCATCTGGATGCAATCCTGTTCAGTGTGCTCTGAGATGACCCTTCCTGAGCAGGGATGTTGGACCAGATGACCCACTGTGGTCCTTCCAACCTTATCCATTCTGTGATTCTTTTAAGTAACAAGTGATAGGACAAGAGGAAACAAAGAGCAAATTGAGTGAGGGGAGGTTTGTATTGGATATTAGGAAAGAAATTCACCCAGAGTTATCAAGCACTGAAATAGGCTGCCCAGGGAAGCCGTGGTATCATCATCCCTAAAGCATTAAAAAATCATTTATCTAGATGCTGCACCTGGGGACATGGTTTAGTGGTGAACAGGCCAATGACATGTTAATGGTTGAATCGATTATCTTATATGTCTTTTCCAACCTTAACATTTCTGTGATTCTATACTTCCATGATTCTTTTTCAGCCAAGCCATTTGGTGTCTTAGGATGAGCTCCAAATGAAATACTGGTTTTGTCTACAGATCCTGTAGCTTTAGTTTCTGTCCCTTACAGTTTTCATTTACCAATGAATTCGTTGAGACAGAGGATGAGTCAGTCATGACTCAGAATTCATTACACATGCTTTCAAGTTAAAAAAAAAAAAAGGGAATAAAAGGAAAAAGAGCAATTTATTTTCTGATTACAGTTGTCAATGACACTGCAGGTTTCCTATATTCAAGTGATGATCACTTCTCACTGAGAAAGCTGCAGCTGTGGCTCAAAAATAATTTTATCACAATTACTATTTTATCAGCATGGAAGTAGAACTTGTTGCATGCGCTCATAAGTGTGACTGTGAAGGTGCAGAGGACTACTCATCTGAGGAGAAAGAGTTAGCTCTATGGTTTGATTTAACAATAGGTGGAGAATATACAAGGTAGAATATCAGCATAACTAGTGATAAAAGCAGTAACTAACACCTAAAATATGCATGTCATGGTATTCTACACAATGATGGATGAATGATTGAAAATGAAGGGAATACATTCTGTGAAAGAATAACTCTTGGAAGCATCTAGGCTACTAATGAGTTCTTATTATTCTAGATTTATTTTTTACATCATCATTGAAACAACTCAGACTTTGAGGTAAGTAATCCATGAACTGAAAGATTTTCTTTCTTTTAACTTAACTAGCTGCTCCACTCCACTGGTCTTTTGTGATAAGCATACTTTTGCCACAGTAGCTGTGCTTGATGGTTGTTATAACAAGTGTTATAACTCAGGTATTTTATTTCATATTCTTTTCCAATAATAAATATGAACAGAAAAAACAGTCCCTGACATGGTAAAAAGAACTTTTCAAAGAGGGCATGATAGGGACCCTAAGTGTAGTCTATTTTGTCAGTAGTATCTTACTTACTTTGCCTGCTCCTGATTAAATTTTGAATAGATTATCCTATCTGAATAATTTCACAGAATTTCTTTGTTGTTTTTTATTTTGTTTTCAGATGTGTAAATCAATGTTTAAGCAACTGCAATTAGCTTTTTATTTATGAAAGTGAAAAACAAAACATTATTCATAAGAGCTGAAAGACTCTGGATATTTGGGGATATTGAAGATTATAAGTAGAGTGATGAATATTTTGATAATGAGCTGATAATAATAAATTCTTATTCTGTATTTCCCATGCTACTTATGATATTCTGTTTGCAACTTTTAGATTAAGATTTAGCCAACCAGTGTTATTAGGATGACAGAACTTTAGGTAATATTCTCATCACGTCTATGTTATTTTATGCAAGATTTATCTAAGAGATACAGTTGAGAATTATTTTTAAAAATGGAAAAATGTCAGACTTGTTAAGATATATTCTCTCATTAAAACAGGTCTGTTTTAAAGAAAACAACATCGAGGAAGCTTTTCTGAGTCCAAGACTGAATATCTCATCAGACCTGTATATAAACCATGACAAGGGATCATTTCTGGCTTGTAGGAGGTCTAGTCACAAATATCTATTTCTCTCTGTCTTATCTCTCTCTCTGATTTTTAGAGTGAGTTCACTTGGGTTTCTTTAATGTCGTGTGATATTCCTATACAATGGATAACAGATTCATGATTTTTCAGCTTTTCTATCTCCTATGGAATATTTGATAATATACAAAAAATAACATCAACAAGAGGAAGCAACTACCTTTACGGCCTGAATATTGCTTCCTTAGCAGATAGTGAGCAGAAATTGAATCCTTCTCTTAACAAGTTGAGAGACGTCTTGAACTATTATTCATCCTGGAAAAATTAGCCTGTTCAGTACATTAGAGGAATTATTGTTCCTATTTTTCTTTCAAAAAGCTCAAAACTTTCTTTATTTGCAGTGTAATGATGAATAGAAACTGGTGTCAAAACAGGAAATTTTTGTTTCTCAA
Organism: Acanthisitta chloris; assembly: GCF_000695815.1. Classification (NCBI taxonomy): domain Eukaryota; kingdom Metazoa; phylum Chordata; class Aves; order Passeriformes; family Acanthisittidae; genus Acanthisitta; species Acanthisitta chloris. The sequence continues at coordinate 132,646 of NW_008649833.1, forward strand.
ACTGTCCTCAGAAACAGATACCAAAGTGTTACCACATAACATAACATAACACAATATAAGATGTAAACTGTGAGTTTCCATTAACAGTCTAAAGTCATAGGCTGTGAACGGTATAGGTTGATTCATTGTATATATAAATTTACCACTGATGTGCAACAAGATCTTAAGGGTAGAATGCATCTGAGAAAAAAAGAAATATTTCCAGCAGAGCTGTGAGCAGATTGGAAATTCTGGCATTCTCTGGGAGGTGGTTCCAAGTCTATGGATAGGTCTATAAAAGACCATAAAGTTACATGCAATTGAAAAGACAGAAGGAAAGGGGATTAAAAATAGTGAGGGAAGACATTTAGTGTAGATAATATACCCCAGTGAAAGCCTTAAAAATAGATAAGTGCAATCAGCTAATCTAAAATCTATTATTACCTTCTGAGCTATACTAAAAAGTAATAATTTTTAAAGTCTTGTTTTCCCACATGGCCTTTGCAAGTGAAGTAGATTTTCTCTTTAAAATGATATAGCTAAGGCTAAGGGTTTAAGCAATCTTATAATAAGGTTTAAAAAATGAGTTGAGGTTGCTGCATTTGATTATTTTATTTCAGATGTTTGCCATAGCCATCAGGTGCTTCAGGATTTACTTATCTTTACTCTGTATCAGGAGAGAACAGTTTTGATGATATGGAAGGGAAGCACAAGCTTCCAATACACAAATATCCCTTTAATATCCTCTATTTGTTTTTTAAACATTCCTCCTAGACGAGCTCTTTTATTTCCTTAGTAGCCAGTGATGCACAAGGTATGAATCATCTCATGTGAAATGAGGATCCTTTGGTTCTTTTTCCTTATTTTTTTCCTTTGTTCTTCAATTACCTGCTGCTATTGTTGCTATTAATTAATTATTTACAACCCATAAAGGTTGGAGAACTTTCCTATCCAAACATTAATTTTGCCATATTAGTATTCCTTTTAACATTTTGCCAGGCTTCTGTTTCACTGCTCTGTATGTTTTGCTTCAAAGCTTAAATCACAAAGTGTCCTATTCAATTTCCTTCCATTTTAATTTTCAAATGCATTTTATCATAAATCTCTGGTTAACTAATAATTTTAATTGGTGTCACTTGATTCCATTATTTTTCTATGCTGTTAATGTTGTTTCCTTTCAGTCCTTAGGTTTGTGAGGGCTAACATTCAAAATTAATTTTAAACATATACTCAAGGCCATTACCGACAGGGGTAGTTGCTTAAATTGAAAACTTGTGGGTTTGTATGTTCATTTTTAATCCAAAGTCTTGTCTGTTTTGGCAGAGAAGAAGATGAGGATGTCTAATCAAATGCCTTCTTCAAATTATGGAAACATATGCTTCAGAATTTAAGAAATCAACCTTTAGATTTAGTGATACTGTCACAGATCCTAAAAATATTTAAGTGTGTAAGAGCCAGGGATGACAAGATGCCAAGTGATACTATGTTTGATGATATTTATTATGAAGAAGTGTAACTTCTCAAAATCTTGCAATACCAAATTTTTCACCTACTTTGTAATCAACAGGAGGCTTTCACAGACCAAAACAAATTGTTGGATTGCTCTCATTTTTTCTTATTTTTTTCCTTGACTCTGATGCATGCTTGAATTTTAGAGGCAACAGTACATTTTAAGATTCAAACATCCTGCTGTGTTCCACTCAGCTTTTCTCAGGATCAGATTCTATATTATTTATTTCAGCTGAAGAGCTGAATGTCTTCAAGGTCATCTATCTTAGATTTATGGTTTAAGACAAGTAGCTTTACCCCAAATTAATTTGATTTTTTTCAGTCATACTGAGAAAGCAAAATATATTCCTTGAAATACCGGGAAAATATATTTTTCCTTTGAAATTTGATTCTACTTTATATGTTAGTCTATTTTGTCTTCTTTCCATTGATTATCCTGGTTAGAAAACATTTGTTCTGCACAGTGTCTGTATTTGACAGCAAAGTTCTACCCTTTAATTGCATAATCTAATGTGATACAGCTCTTGTTTTTTTTCCTTTACCATGTCTTAGTTTTCATTATAATGTTGATGATCCTGTTCTTAAACATATTTTTCTTTCTCTATATGGCAAAATTGATGGATGTTTGGAATAGATCCTTCTTGAATGAGCACAAGCATTAAGAATGACTGTATTTATGTTCTTAGTATCAGCAAGTGAAAACTAGTCTCAAGTATCCAGATGGCATTAATAAAAGGAAGAAATTGAAACCCAAACAACCCAATAACAAAGAGAAAATAACACCAGGAAAACAAAAACCAACCAAACAAAAAAACACACACGCACACAAAAAAAAACAACCAAAAAACCCCACAAAACAAACCGAAAAACCACAACCCTAAAACAACTTCTGTCTGGCATTTTGTGCATATATTGTAATATAATGTGTACATAGTACATGTTTTAGCCAAAATGTACTTCCCAACTTCTGAATTTTTTTTTTCCCCCAGCAGTAGAATTGCAAGGGCTCTAAATTATTTTATCATTCTGCAGTGTTAAAATGCTGATATAAAAATAAGACAAACTTTTACATGGAAATTTTAGGCACCTGGTTTTACACATTGCCAGATAAGGAGACAGCTGACCAAAAGAAACTCAACTGATGGAAGAACTTCACTTTGCTCATTCAGCTGATGGAAGAAATGCACTATTCTCATTCATTTGCTGTTTGAAATGCAAGGTGTAAGGACTATGAAAGAACCAATGCACTGTCTGTTTAATAGTTGCACAATGGAACTGGTTATATCAAAGTTGTTCCCTAGGAGTTTAACAGATGGTGCACAGATAGTCATTCTATTATTTGCTGAACAGGAAACAATGGTGTACCAACATATTTCATAGAAAAGTGAACAGCGAATGGATAGACTGATGTTTTCAATGGAGTGAAATTTCTACCTCTTTGGATTTGCATTTTTCTCAAAGGTTCTTTCTGCCCTTACGTTGCATACCAACTGCCATGCATTTTTTTCTTTCCAGTTTACTGGAGTTTAGCTACCTGAACCTGGCTCCATTTTTATATTTCTGAGTTTTTATTTTGAACTATTTTATACCTTTTTGAGATTCTGTGTTCAGATTCCAGAAAGAATCAGAAAAAAAGTAGTTCTAGGTTGTGTTTATATGTATATATATAACTGCCTAAATGTACTTTAAAAGTAGATCTGGTCTTACCCTTCATTTCTCTAAAACATGTGATTTACAAGGAATTACATCCTTGTGTAGCATAGATTTCTCATTGACACTTTTCTGGGATGACTCATGTAATTTGCAAGTGACAAAATCTGCAAATTACGTATGCTTTGTATATATAAGCTCTTTACATACCTATGCAGTCATGTAGCTTTGTCTTATTTATTAGAAATTGTTTTAATACTTTCCCACACCTTTATTATTCCTATTCTATCTCAATAATGCACTCTTAACTTTAAGTTTTTCTCCGTCTACTTTTCCACACATACACCACTCCTATCTGTGTCTCACTTCTTCCTATACCTTTTCCACTTCACATCTGACTTTTTATACATGTCCTGCCCAGTGGTACCATATTTATCAAAATTCCTGGCTACCTTGCAAAAAGGATTTTTGCTAAAATTTTGTTTCACATTTATTTTCTGAATACCTTTCCTGAAGCTGAGTTGTTAATCACAACTATCTATTCAAACAATAAACAATTAGGCAAGCACCTAGCAGCAAGGTCAAGATAACATCTCATTTCTGAACTGGCAGTGTATGCTTTCCTTGATACTTGTTCCTATGAATTAGCCACAAAATTAAGTGTAATTCTGTCCTCCCAGTTAAAAACTAAAAGTTTAATTAGTCATTTGTTTTGAAGAGAGAAGTCAAGCTGTATAATTTCCCCTTTGACATATTCAGTAACAGCAAAGGTAGCCTGTTTTTTTAGAGATATATCAGTTTGATAATTTCAGAAAGGTCTTATTTTTCTCAGCTTTGCATAGAAATTTACCTAATTAGTTGTCCCTGCCATTCTTATGCTGCTTTAATAGAGGAATTTGCTGGACCCACAAATTTAAATGAGCAAGACATACCTTTCTGTTAATTCAGTTTAAAATATAGTAAAACCTAATGCGAGTTTTTCCTGGATCATCAATAAATGTCTGTGAAGAATTCTTGTAGTTGGAATAACATTCTTCCTGAGTGTGAACACGACCTTGAAGCTATAATTAAGATGGGTTAAACCGCTAGCCTTGAACTTGAATATTAATAAGTTGGTTCAAAATAATGACATAGATCCTAAAAGTAAAAATTAAGCGTAGGCTCACAGATCATAAAGCAACATGTAAGTATAACTCAGTATCTGCATGGTTGGCAAGTGTAACAGCCTCAGCAACAAAATAAAAGGAATGAAAATCATGGATTCAGACTGCCATCTCTTACTCATGATATTGTACTTTTTCTTCTCACTGTAGTTTCTGGATACGTTTTAAATGTAGTATGCAATTAATAAGTGTGTCAAAGGATGCTCTAATTAGAGACACTATTTAGTGTTCCAATTTGGATTGAGCTGAATATGTGAATTTTGATTATTCTTTTATAAAGCTGACTTAACCAACCACGTTTCTAATAGAGATTGAAATGTCCATTTTACCAAAGATTTTTAGTAAGACGACACATTACCCATAACTGTCAGTATGCTTATAACTTTTGGAAATGGACAGATTATTTGAGATCTCATGCATTTAAGTAAATATATTAACAGGATTAAAGACATTAGCTGAACTGCTAATGAAAATGAAGCCAGAGAAACATAATTTACATATTCAAAAAGTGCCCTG
>NW_008649833.1:137487-143709 GCF_000695815.1 Acanthisitta chloris
CTGGCAGAGAGTATACACTAACAGGTTGGTTCACTAAGTGGCTGCTTTGGCCACTAATGATATGTGTAAGTTTTGGCTCATTTCTGATATTCCTCCATAGATACAGTTTGGCACTATCCAGAAATATATTCTTAAAATAACTTATGTGAGAGAAATACTGTACACAATGTCATGATTTCACATAGTTCTGTTTCTGCAGTCATTAAGATTTGCATTACTAATCAATTTTAATTTAAATTTATAACCCATCATGTTCATTTGGAATTCTTTGAGCAGGCGGTAACAGCTGTGCTAATGAATTTTGTGCGATACCTTATGAATAAATAATTTTCCTTTCTAGTTTGGCTGAAAGAATTAACCCTATATTACTGACATTTGTTTAAGAACAAATCAAACCGAAATGGAGTTTTCTGTGGTATTTAAAAAAGCTGCTGTATTATATATGACTAATTTAAATAACAAACAGGGCCAACTGTTCATTATAAAACAGATATGAAATACCAAACAAATCTTCTCCACATGAAAAAAATAATTTTCTACAAAATAATAAAAAAGGTGATTCACAACATGGTGGTATTTTATCTTGATATGCATTTTGAATAACAGTAGGAAAAACTTTTTTAAATCTTGTTTGGATAGAATTTGAGTCAAATTTTGCTTCCCAAATTTAATCTGAAAAACCTTTGAGAATGTGCCTGTAGGATTTCTGCATTCAAGATAAATTGAACAGCACAGTTCAATCCTTTTCTCAGTGAAGTCACTCAATTTTTATATTCTAGTGCATCCTGTTTTGGAGCTTCTTTGAATATGGACAGCTTTAAAAGTGGACCTAGTCATTTTTATATTTTGTTGACTGTTTACTGTATCTATTTTTGTGTTTCTCTTTTGTGAAAGAAAGCATCATTTAGAAATGGATATAATTGCTGTTGATGTGGGATAATGATGTAGATTTTTTCAGTGAAGTAGCAATGGTCTTCCTGTTCATACATTAACATATTATTGTATCATAAGAAGATTGAATCCTGAAGTAATTATTTAACCAAAAGTCTCATTGGAATACTATTATCTGAGTTACATCAATGTGAATCTGTAATAACAGTACAGCTCAAACTTTACAATGAAACAGAAACCAATTCACAGTTCAGTATATACTGAAATTGCAATAGCTAAGCAGAAAAATAGGATTAGTTCTTCTCTATAAATATTCATTAAATTGTTTTATTTCATACATTTCAAGTTCCATACATTTCATGAAAATTGCTTTTTAAATATTTTTGCCATGAATATTAGCTGGATTATTGTATTATGTATTCATTCTGCACAAATTCTATTGAAGATAGTATTACATCTGATGTGTTAAATCCTGTTAATGTGAACAACAGTACTTTTGTTTCTCATGTGTAATAGAGTGAAAATCTTCAATATCTGAGAAAATTAAAAGGAAGATCATCAGATACAAAATTCAGGACTTGGAATTAAAAATTAGAAAAGCTGTTTCCTACTCTCATACAAAAGTTTTCTTGGATTTCAGAAATCTGTTTCTATGTCATCATGCATCAAAAATAGAGTAAAACAATTCTAAAAAAATTTTGTTTATGAAGTTTGTGGCTGAAATCATGCAATCCAAACAGCTGCTGTTTTTTCACTTGTGTTATTATAAAATGCCCAAATGGTAGGGAAGGTAGTATAAATGCATTATTTGTCTGGAATTATAATGCAAAAGGCTAGTTTTCAATGTTCCCATGATGTGACTGCAATGTTTTCTTTTCACCTTAATGAATCCAGGTTGTTTATTGGTGACTTAACATATTTTTCATTAGGTTCCTAACAGCATAATGGTTAGAAAAAGGTAGCATTTGCTTGTACTAATAGATTTACTTTATTTAATTCCACTTGTCTTACATGGTCGAAAGATTTGGAGAAACGAAAACAAGTAGTGCAAACAAATGATACTTCTCATTTGTGGTGCTCTTAACTCTTTGAATAGAATCAATGTTCGAAAAAAAATTCTGGCAATAAGTGTACTGAGCTTTATCACATGAATTCTGAGAAATGTTTGAATACTTCCAGCTATTTCCAAATGAAGATGTTATTGATTTCCTTACTCCAATAACTATAAGTTTTTAGATCAGTCCTTTTTGCTAGACTAAAACTGGTCAACATCGTCCCACTCTATACTTTTAGGATATATTAGAGACCAGGTATGCTGTACTTGACTTGCTAAAAGTCTTCTCCTGAAAACAGCATCAGAAATTTTAGGATGCCAAAAATCAAAACTTTTTATAATGTGACTTGCATGGTAAGTAATTATTTAGCAGAGAGGGAGATTGTTAATAGTAATTTCCCTAGGTTATTAAATATTCTTTCTTCTTGGTTTGATTACCTCAATACCTGCTCTTGATAAAAGTAGCACTAGAGAAAGGAAAATGCTAAAATATTCACTGAATGTCACAGTCATATAAAAGAATATCTGAGTCTGAATCCTATTGAAATATATGTCTAAATGATTTTTTTTTAAAAACACTAACCCCGACAAACTCAGTGGGATACATAAATGAGAACTCTGTGTAAAATAGGCATTGTATGTTTGTGGGATTTTTAATCAGTGGTAGAATTCTCACATTCCAGTAAATAGTATCTTCATACTGTGCCCTCTAATTCATCAGGCCTTTCTTTGCACTACATTTCCTACAAGGTTCAAGAAATTTATTTTTTTAAAATTAATCTAGAATTGTTATGCAGACTCAGTCCATCATTTCAAATAGCTTTAGTTATTCCAACTAACTCTTTCATGATTTAATATTTCAGAACCAAACAATATCAAACTATACCTTATTAATAATATTGCATAACTTTTTTCAGTGCTGGGTGCCCTCCTTTAAGAACTTAAAATTTAATGGAGAAAGGAGGATTTCCAAAAAACATAATGAGTAAAAAAATTGCTGAGGTGATGAACACACAGAGAAAAATGTACATAGGATAAAACATCGTGGACAATGGAAATGAAATATGGAGACCTTGTATCTGCATTAACAGGGGAAGGTTACCTGTGAGAATGGAAATTCATTGATTCCTTCCTGTGTATATGCACTTCTGTGCTCTAACTGTGGCTTTAAAAACAGTCAGTCCTTGAATGTAAGAAAAGAAATCAAGCTTTCCTAATGCTAAAGGGCTCCCCTGACTATTAGAGCTTGGAAAAACCAAGGCCACAAGTCAAGCTTGAAAACTTGATACCTTGAAATGCCTGCTGCTTAGATGAGCATGATAGTTAATTGCTCCAAAGAAGTCTGAGTTGGAAGCAATAATTACTACAGGAATATTTAAAAATAAATATTCTAGGTTTCCTAAAACTAAACCTGAGGTTCCTCTGGGGACTACCAGCCAGAAGCTTTTCAATGCTCCAAAGATTTAGCGATCTAGGGGAGAAAGAAAAAAAACAACTTAAAGAAAGCAAATCTTCCTTATTTCTGAGAGGAGCTGCATCTGTTACTATCTGTAACCAGCCTGAAGAGGCTGGGTGGAATTCTAGTCCATGCATTTATTTCCTCTTCTGCCCATGTACTTCACTTACATTCTCGAAGGCTTAAAGTTCAATAATATTTATGCTATGTATCTTCTGTTCAACTGTAATGAAGATTTCTAGTGGTTTAGCATTATTGCATTGTGTCCATATTTCAATATGAACATTAAATATCTTTTAAGTAATTAATTAAAAATCATTATGGCCACAGTATATACATAACTTAGAATCTTGTGTCCAAAGAAAGATCCCTAAAAATCTAGAGTCTTGCAGGAATTTGGGCCTTTGCACTTTCTCTCTTTCATGATGGTTAGTGTGTAAATGAGTGTCACTTGGAATATAATCAGAAATACAAAAAATGTTCTCCTTCACATAAGTTTCAATAATCATATTCTTTGCAATCTTAGAAACAATCAAAATATTCTTGTTATCATGAGTTGAATTTTCAGCAATATATTTTTCTTCAGGAGAGAACAACTAAACATGTCTTCACTGCTGCATTGTCAGAAGTATATAATTTAATGAGGATAAGAATGAATAGAAGTAGGTGTCTTAGCACTGTGTGTTTATCTGCTCACTAACAGCTCATTTTGCATTAAAAGGGTATCTGCCTTTCAGTATGAAAAGATCCTGAAAAAAGCTCTAAATATTAATATTTACTTTAAATAGGAATTATTAATCTAGTTAAAAATAGAAAATATTACTTAGTTGTCCAGTGCATTTCATACATATTGCCACCATACTCATTAAATACAAGCATAGTTTCTCCTATCTCCTCCCTCCCCCTACTTGTTTTTCTAATCAAGGACATGCTTTCTCCCCTGAGGCATGTGGGAGTTTAACAATTACTTGCAGCTCTAACACTAAGCAATTTCTTCTGGGACTGCAATCTGTTAGAGTTCAATTTTCTCAGCCATAGATGAAATGATCAGAATGAATTTGTTCCTTCAGACTGAAACAGAATGAATAAACTAAATGTGATTGAAATGAACTTCTGCAGCCTCATACCTACACCAGCAGGCTTCTTTTGCACAAAAACATACTGTCACATACAGATACAAGTGCTGGATTTTCAAACAGCTGCAAATACTCATTCTTTCCTTCTGCTGCTTTTTTTTTTTTTTTCAGATATTGCTTTTAAACACATACCTTTTACTTGCAGAGATCATTAAGAACACTATTAGGAATGTTAGAAATGTTACTCATATGGGTAAAGATTGGGATGTTTTTGTGAAGAAACACAACAAAATATTTAAGAAGAAATTGATCTCTAAGAAAAATAACTCAAACAACAGTCCACCACAAAGACATGAACACACCCCCATCAGAATTATATGTCTGCATTTACTTGCAAACTAACCATACCCCTGGACACACTTTCAGTTTTTATTTCATCAAGATTTGCAAATCATGCAAGATGATGAAAATCCAGGCAGCTTTCCCAACAGGTTTGGGAATCTGGGCTGTGGTTAATATTTATATTTTTGATTGAATTTGATTTAACTTAAATTTGGTTTAATGAGTCTAACAAATTTCATTTAGAAATTACATGAAATAGAGGAGATATTTATCCTTGCAGTAGCACATAATGTAAATTTCCTTCCATTCTTTCCAGAATCACACTAAGAACTAAAACTACTTGTGAAGGTTCAAATCTAAACCAAACCACATCTTTAGTTTACTATATGCTTCTTACTCCTCATTTGTGCTCAAATGTCACAATTTTCTGGTCTCAGATTTCCTTGTAATCTACATCTGTGGCTACTGATAGTTCCTTTCTTCCCAATCAAGCATTGAGGAGGCTGTAGTTTAAAAGTCAATTCATAGCCAAGGTGTTGGTTATGAACATCAGTTTATACATGCAGAACTATTAAGTCATTGTAAGATTCCTCCAAATAATCTATGTTGCCTATTTCTTGATATTGATGATTTTGTCAAGTATTGAGGAATACATTTAGAGCAGGAATTTTGGTGTGCAGCTGTAATGGAAACGTAGGGCTGAGCCAGTAAGGAAATGAGTGTGGTGTGTGTGTGTGTGTGTGTGTGTGTAGGGAGTCAAGGCACTCATTTGCTCATTGCAGCAGTCCTCAGCAAAGGGGCCTTCATACTAGCTCAAGTGGCACAAGTGTGACCTTCAGCATGGCTCCTGGATGGTCAGATGGGAAAATTTCTTTAACACAAGGCTGGATGACAGTGTAGCAGAAGGGACCTAAGCACTGAATATATATATATGTATATACTCATACATATACATAAGCATATATGTATATATATATATAAACAGATAAATATATACATTTTGTGTTGAACAAATTGCACCGGCTTTTTTAATCTTCTTTATAGTGCTGCAAAACATTTGTAGTAAGTGATGAAGTAGACAATCTTAGTTCGCTAAGAGCCTCAGGTGACATGCACTTAACTCATAATCAGCATGAAGGCTAATTCTAATACTATAAGAAAAGCCGAAAATAATAAATCAGCTACTTTGTGTGTCAAGCGTTATTAAATATTAATTATTTTTAGAGGGGTAGGTGTTCAGAGCCTGCCTTTTGTAACACATCCAAGTAGAGTATCCTTTAACACATGTATGCTAGTTATGCTAGTGCTAATAATTCTCTCTTTACGTGTGAAAAAGACACCGACTGACTTTTTAAAAGGCCGTGGTAATCAAGTGTGCTAATACTTCTTAAATTCTATTCAGC
>NW_008649833.1:143738-161632 GCF_000695815.1 Acanthisitta chloris
CAAATGCCTGGAATCTTTGAAATAAAACAGTCAAACATTGGAAATGCAGAAACCCAATGTGGTTTATACGGCATAAACGACAGACCTGTCACTAACTGTACATTTGGCTCTTTAGACTGGAGCAGTGCCAGTGTTAATAGGTATGTGACAATATTCACTGTTCATACTTCATGACCCTGTCTTCTAGATGTTGCCAATATGCTTTCAGGGTAGCTGACCAGCTATGGCACATCTTTGTGTGTTAATGGAGCTATATTTTGTGTCTTATTTTGGCTGCTAGGGGTGCTTTTAAAAAATACTCTGATTTTTTCAGGTGTCTATCATGGGTTTCCCTTTAGGATGCCCATGTGGACAACACACACCACAGACAGCTTCTCTGCTCTCCCTCTTCTTCCCTTTGCTGCTCTAGACCCAAGTCCTCTTCTTTCAGGTCTTTGAAATGTGTCTCTGTAACCCCCAACAAATCACATACTGTGGCAAGGAAAACGAGATTGAGAAGAGCTACACAAAAAAAATGGAGAGAGGAAAATGCTAAAGTACAGGATGTCATAGGAGATTGCTATTAAATTACAGGAAGACTACAAATTTCCCTTCCTATTACTTGTTCATTTGTGCATATACATGCACTCTTGTTAAATCTGGACTTTTTTTAAAACAGATAATCCACTGTATTAAAACTTCTTGTTACAGGAGAAATATCTAAAAAAAATAAATAATCTGAAAAAAATCATGAAGCAAGTGCTTTCATATTGTTATAATCAAACAATTTAATGGATGTATCATTTCTGAAGGCCGAAGTCTTATTTCAATAGGATATTTTAAAAGTTAAGAAATATTCATTTGCAATGAAATGTTACTCATCTTCTCTGGAGATTTTGCAGGTCTATAATCCAACATTGTTGAACTCAATTCTGTTAATTGTGATCCAGAATTGTGTGTTTTTCTTTGAAACTGTGTTCTAATTTGCTTATTAAATGGCTCTGCAACTTGAGAGTCACAAGCAAAAGGAATAAAAGTGAGTTTGGGTTTTTTTAAAAGTTTAGATTTTATATAATAGGTAAATATTACAAAGCCAGGATGAAAATAATGAGACTGCTTGAAAGCCTTAAAACTTCTGCATAACTAAATATTTCTCTTTTTCTTCAAAATAATGCGAATTCACCATTCAAATATTGCAATTATCAAGTTTCATTTAACTGGTAAATAGATCTCAGGTTAAAAGAAGTATTTTTATTGCACATAATTTCTGTGAGGTATTTGCTAACTCTTCATTTTAAAGTGGAAAATGTTATTTACATTTTCCTTTAGGAGTACTGTGAAACTGATTTGTAAACACTGTGACAAAACTTTCTTTGATATTTGCTGTTGTGACAATCTGTGGGCTTTATAATTGTAGGATTTTTTTCATATACCAGATGGAGTATGTGCATTTGTATATGTACATGGAGAAATAAACCAGCAAAATCTTAATATTCGTGCATGTATGTATACAGAAATTTAAAGGTGATATTTCATACAGAACTCAATGACAAATTTTCCATCAAATACTTCTGACGTTTATCAGGTCACATAATAAGGGCATTCAGGTCACAATGCAAATCCAATCTGGGAAAAAAATAAATTTAAAAAAATACTCAGTCTTGTTCCACTTAGTCAACTGAAGTTGGATTGCAGTCACTCCATATCCAGCAGATGGGGAAATCACAAGGCTGGGGAATCACATGGCAGAGCGGAAAGTGCTCCCTATATATATGGTGAAATCACACATTTGTAGACAATCTAAGGTATGTACAGTAATGTTTAAAAAACTCATAAAATATTGTTGTATCATTTTCTTAGATATGTATCTACTAAATGTGTAGTGTTTCTATGCCACAGTGGTTACAGCAAAAATGCTCACCTTCTGACAGATATCTTAGTAATAAATAGCAAGTAAGACAAGAAGTTCAAGAGTGAACATAAAACCAAAATGTAACATGCCATTAAAACTGTCTAAAACTCTACTCCAGCTCACACCAGCACACCTACACTTCATTTGGGAGAGGTAAAAAGAAAGGAATTCAAGTAGTATTCAAAGAGAAATCATCAAGCATACATTGTCAGGGGAAAAATTGTTGCTTATATAAACATGAATTTTACATTTACTAATTTTAAATCTGACTTTGTTGTCTTTTGACATCATTATACATGAAATATTATTAAGTATTCTTAAAAATCCATTTCTATTTGTTCAATTCTTTGTTAGTATAAAGCCATTCTCTACATACACAGTCACTGCTTTCTAACCTCTCTTTACATCTTTTGTATTTGTTTCTGTGGAATATTTATTTGGTGGCAGTAGAATACTTATTTCTCATGTGCAGACACAGTCAGATCATTCTGATAACCAGAAGGCTTATCTTAAACCTTCAATTTGGATGTTTGCTTTGGCACAGACTTTTTTGGTTTTCCTATTTGAAGAGTTATTTCTAACTGAAGCTGTCTGTCATTTCTTTTTAATTAGGAGGTTGTGAAGAAATATTCTGTGTCTATTTCCTTGAAAATATAATTTTGTAAGGGAAAGGACTCTGACTTATCAAACAGCTCAGTGGATGATACTTAGTACTGTACACGCAATAATTTGATTATATATTCCTTCACTGAATATTTTTCGATATTTTTCTTATTTTGTTATACACTTGGCTACTGCTCTTGCCTCCTGTGCCTTCAAGAAGATACTTTAAAAATGGGGATTTTCTTCATTGCAGACAGCTCCCATGAAATTCAAGTCATCTTCAATCAATCTGTGCTCAGAGCTTTTTCTTCTTTGAATAATACACATACAGAGTAAGAAAATATAATTTTCATACTCATTCTAATTATTTACAAAATTCCTGAAAAGTTTGCAAGGTTTGGCAGATTAATAATGACATGGAGACCTTTTTGGTACAGAGAAATAAATTTTGTAAAGCAGAATTGTTGCTGCCAATAGAAAGATCCTTCAGAGTTTGTTATGGCATACAGTGTTCAAAAGTATTATTGGTTTAACTCCGGAATTTTTGAGCTGATCATAAAACTGTATACTTCACATATTTAGAAGAATGATTATTAGCTGCTTGATATGTATATTTTCTGTTTCTGTGTGGAAACAAAGTAAGACAAAACTCAGCTCAAATGTTTTAAAAGGTTTAAAAGGTCTCAAAAGGATCTTTGTAATACTTCCCTAAATGTTCTTTAAATTCTAGAAACACGAATCATAGATATGTGTTAAATTTGCAGATACTTATATATCTGCTCCACTGTTCACAGTGACCTAACATACTGAGTGCTATTACAATTTAATAGGTATTGACACAAAAAGCAAGGGTTAAAAACAAGGAAGAAATTAACATAAAACTGAGCCAAAAGTCAAGTTACTGAGGTGTTAGAACAAAGTCAGGTTATGAATAACGACAATTAATCAAGACAACTAGAAAGACAAGGAATTCTTAATTGCAATTGTACATGTACTGGGAGTCTGGAGAATAGAAGAGTTATATCTGCTCATTTCTGAATATAGAATTTTAAAATTAATTGGTAAATTTAATGGAAATATTGCATGTCTGGAAATTTCAAATTAATGGATTTTAACTAAGGAAGAACTGAGAGGGTGCAAATTAGAAGAGAGAAATTGAGGGGTTTTGTTTTGGATTTTTTTGTGGGGTTTTTTTGTATTTTTTAATAGAGTAAAAAAGATAAGGTGGCTTCCATGACTATAAAATTCCACACATGTTCCTATTTCATGTGCGCTTTCATTTTATACAGCAAAACCCATGTATATTAATGGTGACACTGGATTTAGGCATTTTAAAACTGAATGCACATAAACAGTACCCAAGAATTTGAGTGTTCCAAGTCTTCCTGTGTTAATGTCTGTAAACTGCAGAATAGTAGAGAAAATCAACAGAAATGGAACCAAAATTAATCAGAATTTTAAAGAAGGAGAGAAATAACGGGTCTGATATCAATGCTATGCAATATCCTGACCTGAACAAGCAATAGTAACAACCAGATTAAAGAACAGGAAACAATGAACAGATGTTTAACAGTCCTGAGAAATACAGTTCTATCAACCTTCACTTTTTATTAATAGAAACTTGCTACAAGTTTGATTATAGAATTTATAAGGCAATGGATTGCACATTGTAAAGTATTTAAAGAAGCAAAATCATACTAAACTCACAATTTTGAGACCACCTAATACATCTTAGAATGTTTTTCTGTGTAGTAACTGGTGGATGTGTTTCCAACTTATTTCTACAGGAATCACTGGTAGCTTCGGTGGTATTTACCTAGTGTGTTTCTCAGTAGAGAACACAAAAGTGTCACAGATGAAATTTGTGTGTGGAATGAAGACTGGTATAGGTATGGTCAATAAAGAAGAGAATAAACATGCCAGGGATATGAATTGCTAAGCAGACAGGATTAATACAAACAGCAAGTATGTCACTGAAGCCCAGTGTAAACTGAATGGTGTAGAAATTAAGAATTCTAAGGATGCGCACAGTGCAAGCACCTTCAGCTTGGGAAGCAGTGACTGTGAAAAAACTTAGACTGTGAAGGATAAGCAACTGACTACAAAAGATCTCTCTAACATATGCATATCATTTGATTACCAATGAGGAATAAGATTAAAAAAAATGTTTCACTTGGTATTTACAGAATTTCTGCTGTATTCCTGTCCTAGTCTGATTAGACTCGTGAGTGTTTCATTGATTCCCTCAATGTGAATTAAGACACAAACGAGGTCGAAATGCCGTTAGGGAGTGAGATTTTACTATTGGCCACACAAGGGGGAAAGAGGGGGCAATAGGAAAGGTAGAAACAGGAAAGGGGGACAGTTAGAAGTAAGCAAGAATTAGTATGCATGGATCCAGATGATCTGAAGTCCTGTAGAGGAGTGGATAGTCACCACCAAATGACTGCAGCTTTCTTATGATCCATAGTCATCTTTTCTTAGGTGGTAGGTATGCGCCATGCTCTGAGTCTGGTCATTTTCATAGGGCTCTGTCAGGCACTGATTGCTCAGTTTCTCTGGAGTTGAGCAATTCCCAGCCTCTCGATCTCTGCAGCTGGAAGTGATATCAGTCATGGACAGTGGTACCTCCTGGTCTCAGCAGCTGGAGGGGATGTCGATCATTATCTGGCAGATGGCTCTGCACCCAGAGGGTGTAGGAGTGGACAGTGGTGCCTCCTTACCTTGGAATGTAACCTTCTGTTAGCTGAAGGATTTGGGTGGTGGACAGTGGCACCCCATTACCTCAGCAGCTAGAGGATTTCCATGGCTGGAGGCATCCTGTGTCTAAGCAAGCTTTGAGGCAAACTACACCTTTGCCACACAGCAAGCTATCAAGGCCAGGCAATATCGAAACAAACTTTTCTTAAAGGTCCCTTACAATTTCTTTGTTCAACTCTGGCACCAAGAGTTCAAAAAGAGGATTAAAAGATTGGAGAGTATTCGGAAGAACCACACAAAAGGTAAGGGTTTAGAATGTGTACTGCAGTAAAGATAACCAAGCATTTTTTATTTTCTTAAAAAAGTTATGGACTATTACTTTTTGGAATTTATACATAAAAAGAGGAATTTGCTCATAAAGCAATTACTGACAAAATTATGTTAAGCTTGCGATAGGTAATTTAGAATGAAGAACTTGGCCTAGGCTAAAAAAAGAATATATTAAAATAAAATTAATTAGTTAATCTTTCTACAACTAAATTCAGAATTCTTTTCTGTAGATTCAGGTGCCTGGAGCATATCCAATTTCCATGGAAAAACATTAATCAGCTCTTTAGGAAGCCCATAAGAAAGGAAGAAAATTTGGTGGATGGAAACTGTTTTCCCCATGTAAAAATATCTATGGATAGTTCAAAACTATTTTTCAAGCAAAATGTTTGCTTCTACTGTGTGAATATTTCAAAGTTATTCCCTTGTCTTCAGCTGCCAAATATAAATGAGAAATAAATCATATAAGCAGAATGTGGAGAATGAAATACAAGGGGTTTCTTCCTAATGTTGAGACAAGAGACTTTTTCAGATTGTGGACTTCTGTAATTTTTTGCATGATTTGATTGGTGTTTCATAGCCATATCAGTGTTACCTAGTTATTCACCTGCTTTTCTTATGCATGATTTCTTTTGAATATTGAAAAGTTTCAATTTAAAAGCAGAAAATTGTAGCTCATACATATTAGATTATATGGATCAGTAGGCATTGGCTTGAAATTGAATTTAGTCTAAATACTTTTGCTCAATTATATATTAGAATTTCAAGATTTTTTTTTCAAACTTGTATGTTTCATGGTTGAATTTGCATAAAGGGAAAAAGGAATTGCCAGAAGAGATAGAAAACAGTGACCAAATTTGTTCCATGAACATGACCTTTTAAGAGAACGACACAGCATGAAAATAAGCTGCTCATTCCTATGCATAGCAAACAATATAAAATTAATATTAGCTGCTGATTATTATGCTTCATAATAAGTCAATAGCAAAATTCAGCTATAACTATACCACTACAGAAGAATTATTTTATTATTTTTCTCTATTATAGGTATTTTGGAGAAATAAAGCATGCATTTAAAAGAATTAGCTACCATTAAAATTACAGTTATTTTTAAATAGTTAATGTTCAATAAGTAATACTCATACTGAATGTATGACATTTTTGAATATGTGAACATCTATAGGATTTTGCCCTTATATATAAATAAGCTATTTGCATGTAACCAGTAGGAGATTTATTCTAATCAAACTTGATATAGGCATTGTGAAAAAGAAGCAATGGGCTTTCATTATTATTCTAATATTTCTTCTTTGGCTGAATCGTTTTCAGTATTTGTAATTTTCTCTAAGATGTTAGGTCAAGTCCACAGTTGAGTGAGGAGGTGGTTCAGATTTTCCCCTTTGCATGATTGAATCAGAAGTCATAGGTTTATCTCTTAGGGAAATCCAAATTCATGTTTGCACTGTGGGGTTTTTGCTTTGTTTTATTTTTTTTTGTTGATCCTTTTTTCTTTTTTCTAAATCTAGTTTCTTAAATTCATCAGACTCTGAATGTGAACAAGATCTACCTGAGTTTCTTGAATCCCCATTTCAGGGTTTTTTAATTTTATTTTTCTTTCCAGTGGATCATAAGATTCTTCTTGGATATTTCGGATGGATTTCTAACAAATAATTACAACATCAGAGAATCTGAATATAGTAAAGGTGTGATGGTGGTTTTATACAAAGAAATATTTGTTTTCAAAGAAACTCTCAGTACTGGAAAGCAAATATTTGAACTTTGTTTCAAAAGGAAAAGATGTCACAAAATTTTTAAATGCCCTTAAGAATGCATTTTGATTCACCTAAACACCTTTCTGGTGACTACTTGTCCACGTGGAGTTTTCCATGTTTGAGACAGTTCTACATAAAACATCTAAAATACAGAGAAGGCTCATTTTTAGATGAGGTCCAGTTTAGTTTCTCACCCAGACTTGCTTTCAGAAAGTAAGCAAATTTATATATATATTAATTTGGTCCAAAATTCTATTTCTTCAATAGAGATTGTCTGTGAAAATAATACAAAGCTTTCAAGTGGCAATCCTCTTTTGCCTATAACTTCCATATTTCAATGATGATTTGAGGTTTTCTTTTCTTTTCTTTTCTTTTCCTTTTCTTTTCTTTTCTTTTCTTTTCTTTTCTTTTCTTTTCTTTTCTTTTCTTTTCTTTTCTTTTCTTTTCTTTTCTTTTCTTTTCTTTTTTCTTTTCTTTTTTTTACCCAAATTTTATTAGGAAATATTTCATTATATATTTTATATTGATTCATTATAAGAAGATTCCTGTAATCTCTTTTTTACCCAAATTTTATTAGGAAATATTTCATTATATATTTTATATTGATTCATTATAAGAAGTGATTATCATGTGGATATCCAAACCTAACAAGTGGTTTGCTGTGTCAGGATTTCTATATTTGTTATTTATTTAGATTACTTAATTCTCAAAAATGCTAGGGGCACTATTGACAGACAAGGTTTATACTGTGTTTGGCACTTTGTAAAACCAGAGGTTGGGAATAAAGACTGACTGAGAAAATTGAGAAACAATGACATGTAGGCCAAAAATCAGAAGAGCAGCACTACTCAGTGTGGCAGGGGGTCATCCTAGAGCACTGATGGCTTGAGTCTTCTCAAGCTTTTTGTAGGCATCATGGCAAAATAAAGTGTGAATGAAGAAAAAGTGATAATATTGCAGATGCTGAATGAAAAATTATCCAAAACAGATGCCAGAGAAAAGTTTACAATATAGAATATACATTTTCTAGATAATCATTATATAGAATATATGTCAAAGGTGATAGAAGTTGGTAATCTGGGCCTGTTGGTATCTTTGGTACTGAATATGAAAGAAACTATGACATTTCTTAAGACACAAATAGTCCTTGATCTAGCAAAAGAATAATGCATTGAAAATGTGATTGGCTTAAAAGAAGAATCTGCATAAATGAGTTTATAGTAAAATTCTGAATATATCACTGGTTGAACAAGACCTCATTTGGTCTTGACAAATGCAAAAGTATTACTACAGCTGAAATGTGAGCATATAATAGTCTAGATAAAGGAGGGTTTACAGGAAATGTTATAATTCAGGTAATTTGTTTTCTTGGTGTGAAAGGAGTTATCAAGGTTTAGAATGTAGTTGCTTGTGATAGTGTCCTTAAAAAAAATGGATCTTTTTTCCGTATTAATGCTGATGAAAAAGCAGGAGGCAATGGTCTGAGAATAAATAGTGAGTTTCACTGAAGTCATTGGAAGTGAAGCAGATGGCTAGTCAGCAGCTTAGTCAGGTGGTTTGTATAGCAGAAAGATTTGTTATACTGTTATAGTACATATACTTTTAAGATGAAGGTGAAAAGAAAGGGATTAAGACCAGACCTATGGACTATTTCCAAAATTCAGAAGGTAAGAAAGGAAGGTGGGGAGAAAGATTAGAAGGAAAAGGGTTAATGAAGAGATAACAAAATCATTAATTCAAGGATATTCTGTTTTGTGAAGAACAGTCAATTGTATTATAATTGCAGTCATCTCAAGAAGGAGGAGGCTGGAGTCGACATTATCAGGAGACACTGCTGTATTAGTGATGTGCTTACAAATCCACAAGTATTTCATCAAAAGAAACTTACTACCTGTGAATTAATTTTTTTTCTGAAAATTGAACAACTTTCATTTATATGGGTATGTCTTATATATTCTCTTTTTTTTTCTTTTTTCTTCTTTTTTTTGTATCTATAGCACAAACTTGTTGAGATAAGTTGGTCTTTTCTCTTGGACTACCTTTCTGAGGAGAAGATGTCAGGCTGCTAAGCAATGTGTTCCAGTGGTCTGGCCTAACATTTAAATTCTCGCTTTTAAGTCACTTATTTTAAAAAATGTGCCACAAGTGTAATTCAATCCACTTTAGGGTGTTTACACAATATAATTTTTTTTTTGCCTTATGTGTTTGAAGTGAAGCTTTTCTCATTCCTCTATTTTTAGTCTAAAATATTTATGTTATTTTGGTCTTGATTTCTTCCCCGCTTATTTCTAATCTTCCACTTCTCGGGCTGCCATCACTATTTTAAACAGATTGTAGAGCTTTTTTTTTTTTCCAAATCCTTAGATTTCTCAAAATATTTATTCCATAATTGTCTTTTATGAAACAAATTAACCACTATCTGTGAAGCAAAAGCTTTTCTATTGATTGGCATGTTCACTGAATTGGATCTTTTCAGTTTGACTCTGTACTGCTTAATTCAATTACAAATGAAAAAATAATACATTTTTTTATATACCTCTACTCCCAAAAATATTTAGCTTTCAATACCATGTTTACTTTATAATTTATCAGGTTTAAGCTTTGCCTAAGAAACAATGAAGAAAATCTTCTATGGAGGTAGAAAAACCTCAGTGGAACCTCTCAGTTTGCCATGGGTTTATTTTTTAATTTCAAGTTTGTAAATTTAATTTACATAGTTGAAAAGCATGTAAAGCGACCAAATTATCTGTGAGACAGATGTTCTCCTTTAGGGCATTCCCCTGCCCAGGTTGCCATGGGGAGTACTGGATCAGCAAAGGTGTGAGTCATTTAAATTCTATGGGCCTGAGCCCTAACAGGCTTGCCAACTGTGGAAGGAAAGGCAGTATCATTGTGAGTTTTACCTGCTCTGAGTCAGGCATTCTTAAGATTTGAAATAGTAAATAGGCATTTGTTAGATCATGGATCAGTAAACAGTTCTTCAGTTTGTCTTTATACAATGATGAAGGGCAAACATTTTCAGTTATTAATGTAATTTCCTGGCACTTCCTAGTGATGAAGTGCTGCTACGTAATAGCTTATTTTTTCTTCTTTCTTTCTTTCAATTTGTAAAAACCTAAGTACAACTTCTAGGGATGGTTTTATTGCCAGAAATCACTGTCTTATTGGACCATGCTTGGTTAGCATACCAGAGGCTGATTTAACCAGATGTTACCCATAGTACGCCTCAATAAATGAAAACGTGATTGAAATCTTTTGAAGTCTGGGTTATTTTACTTAAGAAAGCAAAATGTATCTGTTAAATTCAAGGGAGTCATACTGGAGAATTTATTATTATACTTTCTTTTATAATTGATAAAAGTCTTTTTAATAATACTTGTTTCATCTCTAGGTTTGAAGATAGGGATCCATTACTTTCAGATTTCTTATGAGATAAAAGAATTTGAATGATCTGTTGTTCCTGTCTAATATTCTGTAAGAAAAGCTAAGTGAAAACCTATGAAATCTTTATCTAACAAGTATAAATGCCTTACATGAATTAGCTGCTCTTTTAATAAAATAAAAAAAATCAAGATTTTAGTTATAGATTCTTTTTAAGCGGAAAAAATATGGCAAGAACATATCTCTGCCCCAAGAAAGTGCTTTTTATACGCTTAAATTATATGGAGCTTGCTTAATCGAATCCAATGACTGATCACTATTAATACACTACTGTTATTAACATGACTTGCTATTCTTAAATTGCAAATATTACTTCTAAATAAACAAAGATAGCAATTAGTAACACAATATCCCTGTCTTCAGTCCCATTTACCTGTTTTCCTCTGAAGCAATCAAACCTAGGAGATATGATATAACTTTTCCCTATAATACAGGAAATTAATAGCTTTTTGGCTGCAGTCATAGTCATTTGACTGTATTAACACTATTTCATCTGAAAAGAAAGATCTGCCAGCATGAGATACACAACCATTATTTGTCCAATGATTGCTTTAAAAAACTTTTTTTCTGATTTTATATCCTTTTATATCCTCTACATGAAGAAAAAGGGATAGCAGAAAGAGTATCAAAGTAGAACTTTAAACTGGATTTGCACTCTGGATTTACAAGTGTTCCTAAAAGAAAGGGAAAAAAAAGGTTAGGTGCACATTGTGGTTTTTCCAAGGCATCATAGATAGCAATTAAATATTGGTTTTAATTATTCAATATGCACTGAAAAGTTGTAAAGGTTTCATTTCAGATCATTTCAGTAATGAACATGTGCTTGAACATAAATTAAATGAGTGTCTTAAAGCTAAATTTGAAATTGATGTTTTAAACAGTTGCCTGGATGTTAAAATTATACCTACTAAAAATGGTAGGTATACTGTTATATAAATGCTGATAATTATTAGCTTATGTCTACTTATGAGATGACAGTAGGAGAAGACCTTATTTCTTTCCACCAAGTGAAAATACATATTTCTAACACCAAATGAGATGAAAAATGTCTCACCCAATTTTATATTCAGGCTCTAATTAAACAGCAGTAAACTCTGAACAAGATTATATTGTTACATATCGTGCTTGCATGAAATGATATCAAATATTGTTGACATTTATTATGAGTTCCATTAAAACTTTCTTTAGTGTTCAGCATCCAGCAATAGGATGACACTGCTGCTATTGTTCAAAAATTACTTATTATTTTGTTTCCAGGTGAAGTATGAGAAATGAGAGAAAATGAAACTTGTGTTTGTGTTTTCATACTGTTACCTCCCACACCATGACATGCCATTCCAATTTTTAGACAAAAAGTCATCTAAAAGAAAAAATATGTTATTAAGGGAATGCCTCAATGTGATAAACACAACTGACCTTAGGAAAGGACTAATATAAAGTGAAAATAAAAACATTAATTCTGAAGGAAATTAAGAGCAAAGGCAGAGACTGTGTGAGCTATTCCAAGGGTGTGTCTATGAATACAATGGAGAATAGCAAAATGGCCAAGAAAAACCTTAATATGTGAAATAGAGATGCTAAAATCTTAAGTGAGGAGGATTGGACTACTACGGGACTTGAGGGATGAAATATTGCTGTTGACTATTTTCTTTTTTTCTGAAAATAATGGTCAATGACTTCCAACATTATCCTTAAATGTTGGGTTTATGTCTAAGTATAATCAGTGGTGAAACAGTCTGACTGGGCAGAATACTTTTCTAAATATAAACAAATCTAAAATAAATTCAATATTATATAGCAGCTGCTCAGTGAGTAGATTGTTGTTGCTTGTGAGCATCTCTGCATAACAGGCCAGTTGAAAAAAAAGTTTATTAAATTAATATTTAAAAGCCAGCTGTAAAGTGATTATAAAAGGGTTCATAGAACACACACCTTTTTCTTCTATTTAGCATAGCTGTAAAAACTCTTTAAATAAATAAGAAGAACAGGCAGCAAGCAAACCTGTCTTCCACTTCACCTTAAGGTTAGAAAATAAAATACTAATATGGCTGACACTACTTTTTCTTTGTCTTTTCCCTGCTCTCCTATAGACATAACCTGAGCTGACAAAGTGTTGACAAGAGAATAAACTAGCATTTAATCCACAGGAGGAAGAATCTCTCAAAACTACTAGCCTGTTCCTGCATGGGCTCACCACTGAGTTACAGACTTCTTGCCTGCTCCATCATCTACCTTCATGGGCTTCAGGGGACATCCTGACCCTCACCATGTTCTTCACCATGGGTTTCAGGGGAATTTTTGCTCAGGTGCCTGGAGCACCTCCTCCCCCTCCTTCTTCACCGACCTTGGTGTCTGTAGGGTTCTCACTGCTCTCCATGGCTGCTGCTGACCAGGATTTTTTTCCTCTCCCTCCCAGCTCTATTGCTGTTGTTGATGGGCTCAGCCTTGGCCAGCTGTGGGTCAATCTTGGAGCTGGCCGGGGTTGGTTCTGTGGGGAATGGGGGAAGCGCCTTAAATACATTCTTTCAGAGGCTCTATTGCTGTTGTTGATGGGCTCAGCCTTGGCCAGCTGTGGGTCAATCTTGGAGCTGGCCGGGGTTGGTTCTGTGGGGAATGGGGGAAGCTTCTGGCAGCTTCTCAAAGAAGCTGCTCCTGTAGCTCCCCCTCAACACACCCCACCACAACCTTGCCACACAAATCCAATACAGTTCATTATACTGAGGAATATATCCAGTGTGGGAGGCTCAGTACTCACCTGCAGTGCAAACTGCAAACTGAGCTATGGGTGGTGAAAGCTTTAAAGAAAAAAAATACTTTAAAGAATTTGGATATTTTAACTAAAATATGTGTACATGTATATATAATCTTAATTTTTATTGAGCTATTTTTAAATAGCTTGTAAGTCAGTTGATAGGTTTATTAGCTTCATGAAACTAATAATTTTAAATTAATATTCATTATATCTTATGAACTTAATACCAGCTGGACAGGATCCCTTTTAGGTAATAAATCAGTAATTTTTATGTAGCAGTCAATTTCTGTTTCTCAGTGGGAATTGAGTTTAGTAGAAAAATTTTTGTTGCAGGCTAGCAGAAACTTCTCTGTTTATATTTCTATTAATATTTAAGAAATTTCAGAGTTTTTTAGTACTGGAAGCATCTTGCCACTCATATATATTACTCACCCTGAAGTCCTACATGCCATTTGACATCTTTCTTATCCTATATAGAAGAACCTGAAGGGTACAGTCATGTTTTCTGCTGTGGTGGTCTGTAGCTCACAGTTCACAAAGATTATGAGCAGGTTATTTTGTGTAGAAGATTTTACTTCCCTGAGGAAGATAAATTATGTTCTTTGAACTGTAATTTGTATTCAATACACCAGATATAAAAGATAATTTAATTGTCATAAATAATGGGTACTCATGGTCCCATGGCATTGCAAGTACTTATCTGTTGAGGAATGACATAAGTCCAAGGACAAAGTGGAAACCTTTGAGTATGTTTCTGCTTAGAGTCACACCAGGAGCCACAGTAGTCCAGTAAATTATGCTGACAATCAAAAGCTAAGTAATGCAGGTAGTTGCCTCATTTTTGACAAATTGACCCCAAACAAGTAAACATCTAACTCAATTCTGAAATGAGTACATGTAGGTAGTTATGTCACTCTTATACTTCTGTTCCAGGTAAGCTAGTTCTTTCTTTCTTCCCTCCTGCATAATTAGGTTGTACATGAAAATTAATAGTTTTTAAGGGTGTTTTATTAAGAATACATTGTGCTGAATGAAACTTTTGCCTCTGACATCTTGATTCTCCAAAGGAAGCATTTAGCACCAGTAGGAATTCCACAGGCTGTGCAGAAGCACTAGATGAGCTGATACCATTCTTCTCCAGTAAACCACTTTTCTCTTTGCTTCATCTAGTGCTCTATAACCACTGATTCTTTGTCTGATTGGATGTTAGCCACCTCAGCAGCTGTCTGTCCCTGTTAATTGAAGAAAACATCCACAGTAAGCTCAAAGGAAAAACAGGTGTCTGTTCTGATGAAGATCAATTTACCTCAGGATTAAGACTATGAAGAACAACACCAAGTTCACCTTCCTGCAGTCAAGACCTTTGGAAATATAATAGATGCTTTATCTGACAGGCAGAGGATTGAGGAATACAAAAGATTTGTTTTGCAGACAGAAAGTGCTGTCTCTGCACAAACCTGAAACTGACCCAGGATTTCACATTATGTAAACCTTGTACATCATGATAGCTTTATTTTAAACACAAAAGCTGATCTTTGGGGGAAGTAATGTAATTGCTACTGCTTCTGTGGAAATCAAAATTTAAAACCTAACAAACAATAAATTTGCTCAATTTTTCTTCTATGTAATAAAAATTTTATCCTGTGACAAAAGACTGCTCTATATAATTCAGATTCAGTAATTTCTGATGGATTTAAGTCACTTTGGTTTTACTGAATTTTATCATAGATGTAAACTTTTTCTAAAGGCAAGTTGATGTTGTAATATTTCTCTTTACAAAGGGATCAGGTTTTGTAAAATGCAAACAGGTCAGGGAATGTAATCTGTTAATACTGGTTGCCTTTGTAGACTTTATGTATTCAGTGCCTTAGTTTAATATTTCACTGCATTGAAAAGTGAATTACTTGCGTCTTTTCACTTCTCGCTCAATATGTCCTCTAAGTGAAATTTAATTTTCTGTCCCCTTGAAACAGCAGACTAAATGGAAAATGTACATAATCTACTTCTAGGCAAACATCAAATGCTGATTCAGTTAATAATATTGTAAAATTGTTATATTTCTCAAAATCCCTTAAATGACCAGTGCTTCTTGTAACCCCCTAAGCAAAATACTAGCAAACCACTTAGAACAATTTTGAGAGTTCTCCTGTAGATAACAGAAACCAATAGTGATATTAAATCAGCCTGTTTGCTCCAAGTGTCATTAAAGTCCGCAGGTTTTGCTGGTGCTTAAACTTTTGTTGGAATGAAGTCTTATATGGATTTTGTTTGAGATGAAAGGAAAGTCAGAGCAGTGTCTGGTACTAGAATTTCATTCAGATGCAGCTGTCAGGCACTAAAAGGGAGGCTGTAATTCCATGGAAGTATCAATTTGTATGTAGGTAGTAGGTTTGAATCTTGTCTTAGTGATACTTTCAGAGTTTTTTGTTCCAGAGCTGACAAAGTTAGATTATTAACAATCTTAGAATTACTTGAAATGTTGTCAAAGTGTACTCTTGAAAGTCCTACAATTACACTTATACCACTTTTTCAATTCCAGTATATCCCTTATGCTACAGAAATGCATATTGCATGGGATTACTAAAAAGACAATCTCTGTCTCTTATTTTCTAGATGGAAAGTGCAGTTATTAGGTATTTGCTACAGTCTTAGTGCTTGGGTTTGGGACATTCTTGCCTTTTTCATTGTTGAGAAGGTAACTTAAAAATCTGATTTTCATCAGATCTGTGTAAAATATTCTAAAATGAAGAACACTGAAAGCATATTCTAAAGTTTAAGGCTCAAAAGCATAGTGTAAAATTGTGTTCTCAGCCATAGTTCTTATCAGAGTTTGCCTATTTCAATTTTCCAGTCTGATGACTGAACAGCAGATGGGCAAATCTTGTGGCATTGGCTTAAAAATATTTTTGTTTTTTTAATCTATTTCAACAGCTTGTATATTTTGTTTCCTTTTAAAATCTTGTAGGTATTCCTCTACAACCCTGACAACTCTCTGAAAGATACTGGGGCTGGATTTTTGTGAGTTGCTGAGTACATCTAGCAGCATTAAGAGTCAAAAGAATTGCTCATCTTCTTGCAGAAATTTTTGGACAATGTGGAAGGGAGGTAGAGTAAATAATTATGAAAAGCATATCCAGTCTTTGTTATAGGTGGTCATCTTTTCAATGGTGATTCTGAGTCGCACAATGCAATACAAACACAGCTTATTTCAGTACCCTTCAGATGTCATAATTTACATCCAATGATGTTCTAGTAGAGGAAAGGAAACCAAAGGAGTTCTTGTAGATTCTCCATTAAACTTTCCTTGCTATGGATGGTCCATGTTATCTACCTGACAAAGTGCTTTGGGAGCTAGGATAAAGACACCTTAAAGTAGGTTTTGTTTGGTGTTGTTTCTTGCCCCTAATTTTCAGGAAATAGACCAATTTTCTTCATTCAAAGATGTCACAATTGTGACTGGAGTCAATCACTAAATGCAGCAGGATTCAAAAATCTGTCAGTCTAGACTGACTGTTACTCTATATTGCTAAGTCACTCAGAAACATACAATGGAGATGATGAATCTCTTTTTTTCTTTTTTTTTTTTTTCTCCACATGCTATAGCCTGTGAGAAAACAGCCTTCCCAGGACTGCAGTGTTTTTTTCTAGACTAGTCTTGTACCTGTGGACTGCTGTTTCAGTCGTTTCACACATCAAGAACAATGTGGAAGTGATTTAAGAGAGTTTTAGAAGTTTAAGACTAGGTGTTAGAAACTTCTGAAATAAGGTTATTTTATTTTATTTTAAGGGAGTAGGGGTTACAGATCTGTGAAAAGCAGCTATTGCCCGAAACCAGTATTTTGAAGAGTCCTCCATTTTGTGTATTCATAGATTTGGTTGAGGTCTTCGAAAGAATTGTTAAATCCTCCTAACACTGATTACCCAAACCATTCTTCTACGGAATGGCCTTCTCAGGACTCACAAACTGATCTCTTTCTTTCTCCTTTTCTATAATCTCAGCAGCAGCCCAAAGTAGGTCTTCATCATACCTGGCTCTTGAAGGCAGGTCATTGCTATACTCTGTATTGAGCGTGGTCATTGCTACTCAGTGTATTGTCCTTCAAATGTCCTGTCCAAACAGTCCACCTGGGAAATAGTCTGCAGAATCATGGGTGGAATCCTTGCCCCCTTCTTATTGCTGCAAACTGTAGTTTTGGATTTCTAATGTTTTGCAAAGGGTATTCACATGTACAAAATCACATCATGTTTTGAAACACTTTCAAAGAGTGCCTCTCTCTCTGCCAGATGCAGCTGATGGAATAGCTCAGCCCTGCCTCCATATAAATACCTCCGTATCCGGGGACATGTACTTATTCATACCCAAAGGGAGATGTTAAGTCTTTTATTCTTTAATTATTTATTATTTTTA
>NW_008649833.1:161645-171209 GCF_000695815.1 Acanthisitta chloris
ATTTTTAATTTTTAAAAATACAGATTTTAAGAAAAAAAGCATGGATGAGCACAGAAGTCATTCTTGTTTGAAATAATCATGAAACATTACCTTGAAATCAAACCAACATGATGCTGCATGCCTTTTGAGAAACCGCAGGGTGGGCTGCAAACTTTTTACCTCCAGATCCTGCTGCAGCACAAGGTGATGACAGAATATGTGAGGCCAAACCAGGAATACACTGCTGAAAATTCTTCCCTGATATAAAGTTTCCAAATTTTGGATTCGGGGTCTACATTTCTGGTTTTAGCTGTACAATTAATCCATCCTCCCTCAATTTATTAGCTCTAGGATTTTTGACAGAAATCTAGGATTTTATAAATCATGAGAACTACTGAAATTCTGATATGGATTTTACCAAAGATTTAAGGCTCAATTCATTCAAACCTCAGCTATGATATAATTCCCTTTATTCACAGTGTATTCATGACTGACTTTAATCAAAACACCAAAGACACGGAGTATCCATAAAGCCAACACATGAAAGAGAAATATCCTCAAGAGGTGTCATGTACACGTAACCTGGAAGTAACCTTGGTTTTATGAAGCTTCACAGCTTTGAAATAATTCTAAATGTAGCAAGAAGAAGATTTCATTAATAGTATTTTTGTTAGGAAGAAGTTGCATATCAATAACAAGAATTTGATGGAAAAATAAATTTTTTGGTGGTTTTCCCAATATTTTTAAACACCACTCTGTTTAGACATTCTTTGTATGTGTATATTCTTCTCCATTTAAATGTTTAAGAAAAATTACACTTAGATAAAACCTTTCATCAATTTTTATTTTGTAACTTAGAAAAACCATATACATATGAACATGTTGAAGAACATTTTTTTATTATTATTTTCCTTTTTTTCTCCTCCCCTCCCCTCCCTCTTACCTACTCTTAGAGTAGTTTAAAATGTGAAATGTTTCCAGCAACATGAAAATCTGAAAAATGCAATCTGGCTGTGTCTTGATTTTGAAAAAATAGAAAAAATAAGGTTATTACCATATATATTTATGGGGATTTGAGAGACAAGGATTTATCCTTATCTAGTAAAAGGATATGTCCAAAAATCAGGACTTGTGATATTATTCAGAACATGAAATTCAGAGTTCTTCCAAACACTTTCAGATTTCTTTTTATTTCTAATAAATAGAAAATTCTGCCTTATATAATTTAGGACATGAAGATGTGAGCAAACAAGTATTGCATGCAATGAAACTTTAACAGGTATTGAAATAATTATTGTGGCTTATCTAAGAGTTAAGATGCAAAAACCCTCTGTCCTTTAACAACTTGCTGTTCTTTTTAGTTTTCCCAGAAATGTCACCAAATCTAGTTTTGTTCTGGTATCATTGTTTTTTGACATGTCCCGTTTTCCTTAATTTCACATCTCACAGCCTGTGTAGCATAGTGAATGGCATGGCTTCTTTAGTCTTTCATTTTTTGTTATGGTTTTCTTATATAGTCTGTGATCTATAATTGATGTTTACAAGAATAACTGCTTAAGTTTCTGTTTATTTGTTTCATTACGCTGCAGTATAGATTTCGAGGATAGTGGAAATTTTTCAGCATACTAGTTCAGCAATCTATTTTCATTATATGCTAATGTTTATGCATAAGGAATCCTGTTTACTTGTTGTTGGATGACAAGCAGCTTGTCAGGTATGGATGACTGACTTTCTTCTAAGGATATGTAAAAACTGTTATATGAAGATCCTTATATGAATAGATCTCCTCAAGTAGCTCGGTGAGGGGGAAAAAAACCACCTTACTGAATACTCATAATTTTACTGCCCTGAGTACTTTATTGAATTTTGTTTTCCCTTTTTTTTATTCTTCTTCAAATCAGTACTTAAACATTGCTATTTGAAGCCAATCACTTAAATCAAGTGATATTTTTTCTTGCATTTTAATTAGTTAAGTCTTTCTTATATAATAACTGTAATAGGAAGGCAATATTTAACTCCTGGAAAAAAGTAGTTAGACTTTAGAGAGAGAATGAATCAGAGGTTAAAAAACCTGAAATGTCTGAGCTCAAGCTGTTTCCCAGGGCTTATTAATTAGTGAAATTATTTTGATGCAAAATGTGTTCTACTAGTGCAATACTTGAATGTAAGGTATATCAACTTACATGAGGTTATTGCAGGTATTTCTCTGTTGTTCTCCTTGCTTTAGTCTCTGCTGCATTAGCTGTAGGACCATGAAATTGATAAAAACATCATTACTGACTACAGATTTTTAAGAAAAATTCTCAGACTCTCTGAATACACAATTGTAACAAAGCTTTCTACAGGCTTACTAAGCTCAGTTCCGCAGCAATCGTGGAGCATAAAGAAAGGATGATTTGGCTAACTAAACCAACCCTATTTGTGAGAAGTTTGGTTTTACACCTCTGGTGGTACCTTCCAGTGCCTTTTTTGACTGAGCATGTTTATCTATTTGTGTCACGTGTACTGGAATCCAAGAAAAAACTGTTGACTTTGGCTGTAGGTATAACAATTATATTTCAATAATATTCACTGTACCAAGTCCAAATAACGACAGGACAGGAAAACCACACTATATTACCAGTCTACAGGGATGTCTTTCTTTAGCAAGTACTTCACGAGGAAGGCATTTTGGTTTTGTTTTTGCATTACAGTGAAGAATCATATTTTAAGAACTGTTTTGATCCTTATGACCCAGTTCAAAGACCCTTCCAGAGTTATCAATGTTTTAGGACATAAGATCTCAAATTTTGCTGGTGAGGACATGCTTATGAAACAGGTCAAGCTGTTTAATAAATGCCAGAGTACTAATGCACTGAAAGACACATTTATTATCAAATTCAGTCTTTTGATGTTGTGAGTAACTAGTAATTTTTTCCCTATGTTAAACCCTATTTCACTATTTCTTTATTAAATTGCATTCTGTAAGTTCTTCCTTTTCAATAAAGGATTCTTCTATGTTCTTCTACTGTTAATTTTAAAAGATTCAAAAGACTTCATGTATGCAAACTCAAAAAACATCTTTTTCTATGTGCATAATTTTTATTTCCTGTTTTGATTTGCATCATTCTTTATATGATATTTCAACATTATTTAATTATCTAATATAGCTAATTGGGAGTGTCAATCTAGATAAATGTTTCACAAGGATTCTTCTATGTTCTTCTACTGTTAATTTTAAAAGATTCAAAAGACTTCATGTATGCAAACTCAAAAAACATCTTTTTCTATGTGCATAATTTTTATTTCCTGTTTTGATTTGCATCATTCTTTATATGATATTTCAACATTATTTAATTATCTAATATAGCTAATTGGGAGTGTCAATCTAGATAAATGTTTCACTTTTGCTGACAATTCTTTATATGATATTTAAACATTATTTAATTATCTAACATAGCTAATTGAGAGTGTCAATCTAGATAAATGTTTCACTTTTGCTGACTGACAATTATTTTGATAAAAGATAACATTGCTGATGCAACGTGGACAACTTATTAACAATGAAATTACCCTTTTGTATGTACAGTTGTCATTCAGCAGTGTACCTCTAACAAGCATCTTCAGTTCCAAAGAGCCTCCACTAAAAAAGTATTGTCATCTCTGATGAACATGCTGGTGGCTGAAGTAGAGTTTTTGATAAATGAATACCTTTTATATGCCCTGCTCTCCTGGACCCATTAGGAAAGGCTTCATGTTGTGTATCATTTTGGAAGTTAAGATGTAGAAATATATTGAAAAAAAGATAACACTGAGTTCCAAGTTGAATTATGGGACCCATTAGGAAAGGTTTCATGTTGTGTGTCATTTTGGAAGCTTAAGATGTAGAAATATATTGAAAAAGAGATAACACTGAGTTCCAAGTTGAATTATAGGACCATCCTTTTGCGTATAAAGGTAATATGATATATAGAGGTCAGAAGCAAATAAATAATGTATCTGAATGTAGTGCTTAGAATGCACTTCCCCTTTTGCAAATAGAGGTAATATGACATAGAGAGGTCAGAAGCAAATAAATAATGTGTCTGAATGTAGTGCTTAGAATGCACTTCAGTGTATAATCCAGTTGAATGCCTGTAGTCAGTGGCATCTCCCAGGGATCAGTACTGGTTCCAGTCTTATTCAACTTGCTTATCAGTGACCTGGATGAGGGGATAGAATGTACCCTCACCAAGTTTGCTGATGACATGAAACTGGGGAGGGAGTTTGCAGATACACCTGAAGGCTGTTCTGCAGGACCTTGACAGACTAGAGAATTGGGCAGAGAGAAACATACTGAGTTTCAAGGGCAAGTGTAGGGTACTGCACCTGGGAAGGAACAACTTCAAGTACCAGCACAGGCTGGGGGACAACCTAGTAGAGAGCAACTCGTCAAAGAAGAATCTGTGAGTCTTGGTGGATGACGAATTGACTATGAGCTGACTGTGTGGCCTTGTGGCCAGGAGGGCCAATGGTGTCCTGGGGTGCATCAGGTAGAGTGTTACCAGCAGATCCAGGGAGGTGATCCTCCTCCTCTAGTCATCCCTGGTGAGGCCACATCTGGAGTACTGTGTCCAGTTCTGGGCTCCTCAAGAAAGATGAGGAGCTACTGGAGGTTATCCAGCAGTGGACCACAAAGACGATTAGGGGTGTGGAGCATATCTCTTATGAGGAGAGACTGCAGAAGTGGGGCCTGTTTAGTCTAGAGAAGGGAAGACTGAGAGCAAATCTCATTAATGCATATAAATATCTCAAAGGTGAGTGTCAAGAGGATGGCAACAAACTCTTTTCAGTGGTGCTCAGTGACAGGTCAAGGAGTAATAGCCATAACCTAAAACAACAGAAGTTCCACCTCAACATGAGGAAGAATTTCTTCCTATTGAGGATGGCAGAGCATGGAAACAAGCTGCCTAGGGAGATTGTGGAGTTTTCTTCTCTGGAGACATTCAAAACCCACCTATGGAGTTTTCTTCTCTGGAGACATTTAAAACCCACCTGGACAGGTTCCTATGTAACCTGATCTAGGTGACACCGTCTTAGCAGGGGGGTTGGCCTAGGTGATCTCCAGGGGACCCTTCCAACCCTAACAATTCTGGTTTTCTGTCATCTCTGTCTACAATAATTTCAGTGTAGAGTGAGATAAGGTGTCACTGTGCTTCTCTAAACCCTTTTATCTTAATCACAAAAGGTCTTGGGGTTCACAGGTCATTTAGGCAAGCAAATGTGTTATAACTACAACATCTTTCTCCTGGGGATTTCAGAGACCTCATTTTTGTCAACCATGTTAACATTTTCATAGAATTGACATAATCTCATAACCTACATGTAAAAACAGACAGATTGGTGTTTTGATGCACAAATACCTATCTAAAAGATTTGTTGGGCTAGAGTGTGATAGGAAAAGCAGTAATTTGTAAA
Source organism: Acanthisitta chloris (assembly GCF_000695815.1). Taxonomy (NCBI): domain Eukaryota; kingdom Metazoa; phylum Chordata; class Aves; order Passeriformes; family Acanthisittidae; genus Acanthisitta; species Acanthisitta chloris. The sequence goes on from NW_008649833.1 coordinate 167,061, forward strand.
GAATTCAAAGGAGGATTTTTGCCATTTTTTTCTGTTTGTATGAAATCTAAAGGTATACTCTCAGGGTCAGAGAGGAGAACTTCATTTAGGATACTGATGATCAAAATCTTATGAAAATTGGAGCACCAAAAGTGACATGGATTTCTCAATGGGGATGTTTTTGGATGGATTTGAAATATTTAGCAGAAGTCAAATATTGTGTCTGAGGACTTTTCATGAAACACAAGTATATCTCTCAAGATAAGTGAAGGATAGAAGATAAAGCTGATCTCTAACAGAGCTGGGAAAGCAAGTGTATAAAACGAAAGATTGTAGTTGTCACTGTACGTATGGCAAATGAGTAAAGTGCTCATTCTGCCTCTCATCTTTACAGAAGAGCTTTGAGAGAAAAGAATAAGAAAGAAACTGAGAAGGGAATGGTGAAAGACAAGTGATACAGATCTTTCCTTAGAGGCCTGACATTAATGAGCCTGTAATGGGCTTAATAGACAAAGTTATCTTTTGCTGAAATAAGTTAAGCAGTTACGCTAATAAGAAAAGGAGTATCAGGACAGTTTAAAAAGTGAAGAGTTGAAAGTAAAATATGGAACTCTGCATTGCTAGTCAGTTACAAGCAGGTTTTCCATGAAACAGGTATAATTTAGGATTATGTGACTTTGATATTTTCAGTTATCTAGTTAGAAAACTAAATTATCTCCTATGAGATGATGTACTTCTTAGACAAACACAATATTGGTTGTATGTGAGCACAGACATTCACATAAACTCATTTAGCCCAAGGTCAACAACTGGAAAGTTAGAATATATATTTTCCATAATTTGACCACTGGAGACTGTTCTTCTCATACTCACAGTTTCATTTGTCTTCAGCTTTGTTTTCCTGAAGAAGTTAATTGATGGTAGCCTTTTTAACAGGACTTTTCAGATTCTGTGGCTCTTTAGAGAATCCATATCCCACACTGCAACCTTCCATGTCTTCTTGCAATTAAAGTAGTGGGTAGGTCAATCAGAAAGAGAACTACTTCTTTAATTGTCAAGTGTATTTCATATCAGAAGTGTTTTTCTTGAACCCTTGAAGAATATACATTTGAATAGTTTGCTTTCAGAATGTGAAGAAATAGGTAAAAATGTGTTGGGGTTTTTAATTTATAATTTTCTTCTCTATGGATCTGAAGGAATCAAAGTAAATTTTACTTCTTCAAGTAGAAGCATAATATAAATATTGATAAGAGCAGAATACTAGTTATGCTGTAAGGTAATAGGGTTTGTGTACTTATGAGATACACTCCAGTAAAGCATAATTCATTCACTTTGAAAAATCTTAGAGGTTAGATTTTTAAGGTTTCTAATTGTATTCTAAGCTACAAGAAACTTAAGGGATCAGGACATTATGAGGAGTTTTAATTATAACACATTTTTGAGCAGGAAATAGATTTGACTGCAACATGATATTAATAAAGATTCAAAAATTAGTTTTAAGTCTTTCCACAAGAAAGCAACACTTCAATATTGAAAGTTGCTTTTGTGAATTCTTTGGAGAATTGTAATTGACACAAGACATTTCATTTAAAGTATAATTGCCTCTACTGGAAACATATATGTCATACATATTTTTCTTTCTCTCGATGCTACAGACACTTCACTATGACGAGATATCAACCTGGGTGATTTTGATTACCTCAGTTGGAGACATAGCTCATACCATTCATGTGTAGCCTTAAAAGACTGAATGTGTTTTTTCAGAAGTTACAAACATTTCTAATAAATTTTTTGCCTGAAGAAACTCCTTTGGGCAAAAGAGTGACTCATTTGTGAATCAAATAAGTACAAGAGACAGCTGAGTTGTTCGTGGGGAGTGGTGATGGTGTTGTAACTGTAACTTAGTTCTGTTTTCCTTTTCTCATCTGTATGATTGCAATCTCTACCATTTTGTTTCTTACACATTCATCAATTTTGGCTTGCTGCTTAAGACTATGTTAAAATTGATATCTTTATTTGCAATGTGGCTATGCTAATTCAGAGCTTAGCCATATTTTGTATTAGAATGATGATCAGCATGATGTTATATTTTTATTTTACTGCCCTACTTTCCATTTAATTTTATTTGATATCATTAAAAATCAATGATATTATATGCCTAACTCCCAAAACCATAGGGAACTCTTGGGATTCAGAAGGTTTTGATTTGGCACTAAAAATCACATGTTTTTATAGAATAGAATTGATAATAAAACTCATTTATTTACATTTGTTAGATGAATATTTATCAAATGTTTTTTCAAACTTGGAAGATGCTTACTGCAATAACTTTGGGTCAGTACTAATAACTGTGCCATATGTCTGTATATTTCTGAACCAGGTGGCTGGCAATCATGTATAGTAGTCTCCAGATGAGCAGTGGTTCAGTGACAGCAACAAAAAACCTCTTGTTATGTGCATACTTGGCTAAGAACAATCATTTTTTTTCTTTGACTTTTTGTTTATTTCTGAATACCATTTTAATATCAAGCATCCTAAAGTTAGATGATCAATCAGTATCAGTACCGGATCACTAGATTTTTTACAATATATGATTGAAAGGCAGATGTTACTAAACATAGAACATCAACATTAGCATGATCCTCTCTGCAGTGCTGGTTAAATTGCTGATATTTTACATTTCTTGCAAGAGTATATGGCTTAGTAGGTACTGTATCATGTATTCCCTAAACCAGAATAAACATATTTCTATAAACTCTACTCTGTCCTACCAATTATTTTATAGAAAATCTTTTTCATAATGTCAGTCAATCAGAGGCTGTATTTCACACATGTAATTTTTTTCTTTACACCTTATATTTTCTTTCCTATGACTCCTAAAAATTATTACAGCCAGTAGATAGAGTCTAAGATTTTTGACGACTCTTATTCAACATAATGTCTGACTTTATATGTACTAATATTTCCTTCACAATATTCAACTATAAAGAAGGTGATAAGGTCTTCAGTGTTTTTAGGCTATTGGTTATAACTTTGGAGTTGCTTCAAGATACTTAGTTGTGCCTTTCCTTTGCATATATAAAAATATTTTGTATAAAGTGAATTTCTAATGCATATGATTTCCAAGTGCCTCAAAAGAAAAAGAAGCCTAAATACTTTCCCTGGAAGTTTTATACTCTATGTCAAAGTATATGGAGTTGTCTATTTTCCTCAAGGTTTGAGAAGTTAAAGCGACGCTTGGACAGTTTTCATAAGTTAGCCTGTAACTTTTTTTTAAGAACATAGAGAATTCTGATTTTAATTTGACTTCATCCAGAGAAGAAGATATTTCAGTCATAAATCTTGAACTTAAATATAACCTATTGTTTTAAAAAGGAAATCCTTCTGTTGCAGATAAACTTGAATTAGTACTGCTACATGTATAGGCTTTTTTGAAAGAGACTCCCATACTTCTTTTTCACTTGGATCAATTACTTCTTTAATTTTTTTTCCTGTCCTTTAACTAAAAGAAAAGCAAGCCCAGCACCATGATTGGTTTACTAATACAACATTCTGTTTATCATATTACCTGGTGATCATTGTGCTGTATACTTTGGCAAGAAATGTTTAGAGACATATCATCTGATATTCTCATGTGAGCCTAGGTCGATTGTCTGCAAGGCTACTTTCTACATGAAATGTGATGTTCAGAACTAACTGTTGGACAAATCTGAATTGAAGGCCACTTTCTACATAAAATGTGATATTCAGAACTAACTGTTGGACAAATCTGACATGCCCAGTAAAATGCTAATAGTAAGGTGCTATTCAAAAATATGTTAGCAGGTCATGAGGAATATCTTACATAACTTTTGTCACAGAAGAAATAAAAGCCTGATGTTCTTGGCCTCTACCATAAGTTCATCATGCTCTGTGGCAAATACACTTTCTACATAAAATGTGATATTCAGAACTAACTGTTGGACAAATCTGACATGCCCAGTAAAATGCTAATAGTAAGGTGCTATTCAAAAATATGTTAGCAGGTCATGAGGAATATCTTACATAACTTTTGTCACAGAAGAAATAAAAGCCTGATGTTCTTGGCCTCTACCATAAGTTCATCATGCTCTGTGGCAAATACAATATCTCAGGGATTTTATCCATGTATAAGCAGGAAAACAAACAACT
>NW_008649834.1:0-1089 GCF_000695815.1 Acanthisitta chloris
TGGGCCCCGTGCTGAGGGCAGGCTGCACCCTGCCACCCCCAGCACTGACCCCTGTCCCCCCAGGCAGGGTTTCGAACCAATCTCACCACCCCCCAGGAGCGCTGCCAGCTCCAGCTCCTTCCCAGTGCACTATGGTGCAGCAGCGGGGAAAGCCGAGCCACTCAGCAAGGTGAAGGCATTGCCGGAGGTAGTGGAGGGGAGCTCAGAGGAGGAGGAAGAGGAGGTGGACCGTGAACTGGTGAAAAAGAAGGTAAAGCAGGCACCCCAATGCCCTTGAAGTTCCCCACTGCCCTCACCAAGTGCTGGGCACTGAAGGCACTGCTGGATGCTAACAGGGATTGGGGCATTATTGTTTGCTCATAGGAACTGGGGGGCATCCCTGGATGCTCATGGGGACAAGGGACATTGTGGGGTGCTTGTGGGGACCAGCGACATTGCTGTATGCTGACAGGCTGGGACATTGCCAGATGCCTGCAAGGACCAGGGGCATTGTCAGGTGCCTGTGGGGGCTGGGAGTGTCACCAGATGCTCATGGGGACCATGGGAATTACTGGAGGCTCATGGGAACTGGGGATATCTCTAGATGCTCACAGGGATGAGGGACATTGCTCAGTATTTGCAGGGGCTGGGACATTTGCAGATGCCCACAGGGACCAGGGGCATTGCTCAAGAGCTCATGGGTTCTTTCTGAGACACTGCCAGATGCTTGTGGGGACTGGGGGCATTGCCAGTAGCTCATGGGAACCAGGGGTACCACCAGGTGCCTGTGATCTCTGGGCCCCAGCACAGGACCCCTACACCCCTGTGCCAGTCTCATGGGAGAGGGTCCCAATTTCCCCTGACCCCTTCACTCCGGCAGCTGCAGCTGATCGAGAGCCTGAGCCGCAAGCTGGCAGTGCTGCGGGAGGCACAACGGGGGCTGCAGGAGGACATCAGTGCCAACGGGGCACTGGGTGAGGACGTGGCTACCCGTCTGCAAGCCCTCTGCACCCCAGGGGAGTTCGACAAGTACCGCCTCTTCGTGGGTGACCTGGACAAGGTGGTCAACCTCCTGCTCTCCCTCTCGGGACGCCTGGCCCGAGTGGAGAC
>NW_008649834.1:1351-2464 GCF_000695815.1 Acanthisitta chloris
CCGAGCACCTCCAGGACTACCAGCACTTCGTCAAGATGAAGTCGGCCCTCATTGCTGAGCAGCGGGAGCTTGAGGAGAAGATCAAGCTGGGCCAGGAGCAGCTCCGGTGCCTGCATGAGAGCCTTGGCCAGGCCCCCAAGGGCTGCTAACCCCCTACCCAGCCTTGCTCTGAGACCCTGGCCATGGCCCCGGCTTGATGCCAAAGCAGATTCAGCCCTTGGTGGACTCTGCCTGTGCCTGTCTGTCTGTCCAGCCCCTGCCTTTTATTTATTTCTCTGATTTGCCAAGCAGGGGTGTTGTGCCACAGAACTGTCATGGGCTCTGTGGCTGCACAGAACCCTGTGGCCCAGCAAGATAAGATGGATGGATCCTCATGGGTCTTTCTGTGCCCATGGGGATCTCTCCACCTTGTCCTGGACATCAGTGCCTGTCTTGCATCTGTGCCACACCACATGCCTTAAACACCCCCCTCAGCTGCCCTGGGGCATATCCATGTGGTGCCTGAAAGGGTTAAACTGTGCTCGCCCTCTGTCATGTCTGTTTGTCCAGCTCTGTCCATCTGTCCGGTGGGAGCTAAAGGAATTTCAGCCCCAGCATCCTCTTCCTCTCCATTGTGTCTGAAACAATAGCCCTGGCCAGCGGTTTCTTAACCCGCTCCCTGCTGGCCGACGCACCATGGGGGGCCGAGGCAGGTGGCAGTGGGTGCTGTGTACCCCTCTCCTGGGGAACATTGCTGTGGGTGCCCCTGGGGGCTGTGGCTACACCTTATCATGAGTGCTGTGGGCATAGGGACCACAGAGCTTCATCCAGCCTCTGCCCCAACACCAGGAGCGAGTAATAGAGGAAAAAACACATTAAGGACCAAATAGTGTACCTGTCATCTCCTCTGTGCTGCAACAGCCCAAAATAGCACTTAGATGTCACACACCTGCCTATCTGTCCCCATGGCATGGCAGGCACCTTGACAGGATTTTGCACAGGGGTTTCATGCAACCAGCAACAGCTTGGGGCAGGGGGCAAAGTGTTTTGGGGAGGCGAGGTGGGAACCAGCTTCTTTAGGGGCGGCCCCATAGCTGGGAAACCCAGCCCCAGGGTGCAAGCAGTAACCCTGCC
>NW_008649835.1:0-25994 GCF_000695815.1 Acanthisitta chloris
GCCGTCCTGCGCCCTGTCCGGGCTGACTCCAAAGGCTTCAGCCGCCGCCAGAGACCTGCGGCTCCAGCAGGGACACGCAGGCCCCAGCGGCATCTTCCTGAGCCTTCCCAGCACCGCAGGGCAGCGGCCTCTGCACTGCCCCGGGGCCTGACCGCACACGGAGCAGCTCGCCACAGCCGCACGGAAGCTCCGCAGGGCGACACGGGACCAGTTCTTCACCGGTCTCAAGTCCTGGCCTCAGCGCATGATCTGCTCAGCCTGCTTAGAGAATGGGCCATTCTGCTTAGCAGGGGGGAAAATGTGGTGAAAATAAAAACACGGGGAAAATCTTGAATTCCCAAAAAGGGACTCAGAACTGGTCTTAATCCAATGGTGTGTGATGTGGCCCAGAAGGAATACTCTGTATGACTCTGTTCAGTGGGTAGAAACAGCTGCCTTGGGCTTCTAGAACTGCGGCTGGCACCATCTCCCAGGCCTTCGCGTGGATCTCAGCACTGTTTGAGCCTCTTTGCCATCAAAAATCCCAGACAGCCTCTTTTTGCATGTGTATGTGGAGTGGTTATATTTCCCTTTTGAGAAGAGCTCCAGTGGTTCCACGTGTTAAGGAAACATTTCTGTCTGACCATGCAGGACTCACTCTGGTAGTCACTCTCAAACTGCCTGAGCTGGAACTGATGCCCCTGCACATCAACACCACTCTGAGACTGTCAGGCCAGGTTTCCCTGAGCAGTCTCAGACATCCTGATCCTTTAAATAATTCAATTATGGTGCAATAACTAAATAACAACAGCCTGAGCTGGTGCCTCTGTGGAGGAACCCCAAATAAAGGAACTCCTGGGCTTTTATACCCTCACAGTCTAAGGGTGGGAGAGTCTGGGGGTTGTTGTCTCCTGATTTACATCCTAGTGTCCCTGTGCCCTTTGTTTTACAAAGGGCCAGCAGTTCATGGCATCTTGCCTTGGGCTCCTGCCCCCCAGAGCTCAACCTGCAGCTCGAACTGCAGCTGCACACTGAGCTACCTGCACTGAATGGAGTCCTACAGGGCTAAAACCAGCACACCAGAAATGAAAGAGAAGTGCTGACCTGGAAGCTGAACTAAATTCATCTTAGGAGCAACAAAAAGTAAAAACAAAATAAATAATAAAGAACAAGTTTCTACCATAGGTAAAATGCACTATATCTAGTAAATTAAGATATAACACTGAATTGCAGAAATAAAGAAAGAAAAAGGCACAAAATGTGTTGGGAAACAGGAATATGACCTTAAGTGGATCCTAGAGGAGAAGGAGGAGGAAACCACCACCACCATATTCTTCCCATTGAAGGACTCAGAATGCTGTTGCCTGGGCATACTCGCTCCTCTCATACTGAAGCCATTGGCCCAGAGCTGCAGTGGAAGGGTGGATGGGACACTGGTGAAAGGGGTAGAGCCTACACAGTGCATGCATAACAGTTTCAACTGTATTATTGTTACTGAGGCTTTCCATAAATAATTATTTTTCCCCTCTTCCTGTTTTGAAAAACAAATTGATCTGCAGAATAACAACTTTTTTATTAGACTGCTAAGAGTTCAGTTACACTAACACTAAATTCTTGGCTTCCTCCCCCCATAAGAAGATTTTGAATGTCACAAAGCTTCTACAAGCACAGATGTATTCCAGCAAAGGGCAAGCAAGGATTGCTCAACTGGCTAAAGCTGGAGCCAGAGTTTGGTTTAAGGTTGGATTCCTGGCTCAGATTTGGCAGGCTCTTCCAGAAAGCATAGAGCTTGGCCTCCAAAAGGACTGTCAGGTGTGGCTGAGCTAAACCCATACCATTCATTGTGATCCTTTCACATCTGCAGCTACATTTTTGCAGGTATCCCTAACTCTAAAAACACATTGCTCTCTGGTGACCCTGTGCAGAGGCAAAGCTCAGTGACCCATGCAGGTGTCAACTGACAGGTTAATCTGCCACCAGCTCTTTTAGCTTATCAGTTGCCTCGTGGTATCCCACGTCCTGGCTGCAGTCAGGTTGTGGGGGAAGATGATGTCTCAGGCTTGCATACACCTGTGAGTAGCAGTATGCTGGAGGTGAGTCTAACTGGTACTACCAGCACTCCTGCAGCTTCCCAGCTCCTCTGCAGCTGCTGCCCAAATCTGGCAACTTGGAGCTTGGTAAAGGCTCATGCTGTGCCAACAGGCAGGGAAATGGAGAAAGGTTGCCCATGGAGAACCCAAATCAGTTCACTGTCCCCAAGACTGTTTCACTTTTCCCTTGGACTTTCTGCTCTCTGGACTTGGCTTGGGGAATACATTACTCTGAGCATTTTTACTTCCAGTTTGGACACTGGACCGTGACCTTGGCTCTTAGGCAACAGAAATAGTTAATTAAGCAGTGAACCTCTGAATGGAGCTGTCATGCAACAGGGTCAATTTAACTCTTTTGCCTTGGACTCTGTCCCGGGACTGCTGCCTCCACATATCCAGAAGGACACAAAGTTCAAGTAAACAAAAGATCATTGGTCTGCTTGGGCAACTGGGAAGGAAAGGAAAGATAAATTAAACTGCTTGGATAATCATAAAAAGATTGATTGTTGTTACTAGTGCAGGGCAAGGATAGAGAAAGGATAAGAGGTTTATCCAAGTTTTGTGGAGACAAAAGAGAGAAAAGCCATCAAGAACAAAGCCTTTCCCACTCATATGAAAATTATTTTACACATAGACAATGAGTTAAAAAATTTACTGAATGAGTAGGAGGGAAAAGGTTTTATTATTTCTCATCTTTATAAAAAGAAATCAAAACCAAATATAAAGACCACACTTTTAAAAAAAATCAATCTCCCCATATTCCTTTCTGTTTGTACACTTCATGTTTACAAATAATTTTCTAAGACTAAAAATTATTTTGACCTATCATTACACTGAAAAAAATTCGATCTTAATGGTTTTTTTCCACCCTTCTTCATCATTAAATGTTTTAGTAAATGGTAATTTTTACAGAAAAAAGACAACACTACTCATTCAAGATGTTAGCTTCGTCATGCACCTCCAGTTAAGCCCACAGCCTGACATAAATAAATTCCTCATCACCCTAGAAAACCTTTTTGACAGTTAATCAACTTAACAAGATTCCTGCAAGGATCCCAGCATAAGGTACCTTAGCACAACTGTGTGATGCCTTGCTTCTAAGGTCACTGAATTTCTCCTCATTAACATCCACTTGCGTGACACAGCTGATCTTGGCACATCTTCAAAGGAACCCCTCAATAGCCTCTTGAAACCCTGAGGGAAGTGTTTGCTCTCAGAGCTTAGCAGTCTTCAGAGATGCCTGTGAAAGGAGTCTTGCAAATAAAGCCATACTAACAGAATAGGAAGAATTATGGAAACACAATAGGCAGCCCTAAACCATCACCTTTGTGACCCAATCCGCTACAGCCAGACATGTGTTTAAAAAACTTCAGCTCTAGTTTCTAAACCCTTGGCCACAGAGGGAGTCAGCAAATGCCTTCAGCCAACAAGCCAGCACTGGCAAGCATTGAGAAAACACACAGGAATACAAAATCTCCTCTTCTGTGGCGAGTGTGCAGTATTTCTTCCTCCTCTGAACCTCGAGTACTTAAGAACAATAAAATCCACTAAGAATGTGGGAATCTTCCAAAAACTTCTCTGGACACAGACCAAGCCCCTCCATGGCTCAGAGCCCTGTTATTTCAGCAAGGTCCATGGGAGCTAGCCTGAACTTATGGTCAAGCAGCAGTTGGCCCAACATTTGCTAAAGGCAGAGTTTTCTTCTGCATCTGCCTAACCTTCAATTAAAGGCACAGTAAAGCTGGGGAAGTGGGACTGAGTGGGGTGTATATACCAAACCTCCAGCTGCCCCTGCCCGTGGCATGCTCTGCATCATCCATGCTGGGGAGGGAAGAGCTTTGAAAGAAGAAAACACAGCAGCAGAGCTTGCAAAAGCCGTGTAACCCCATATGATACAGATTTCTGTGATTTTATCTTGACAAGGAAAAAACTTAATAGAACACCTTGGACATTTAGAAACCCTTTTGTTCCTCACTGCTCATGCTGTTTGGCAACAAACCAGCTCTGTGTTTGGGCTGAGACCTCTGTCTTGGCTGTATTTTGACACAGCTACAAAACCCAGACACAGGTTTTGCCCCACAGGAGAAGGCATTAAGGACTCAAGAGAAGGTGGAAGACAGCTATTCATTCTTAGGTAAGAATTTGAACAGAAGTTTGCAAAAAGAAAAGGACCATTCAGTGCTCAATACTCATAGATGAACAGATAAGTCTGAGAATTTGATTTTTTTCATGAGAGCTTTCCCCATTTTCAGTTAACAAGTACCTACATATATGCAGCTAGATAAACAATTAGGAAGCTGTCTAGGTCTTTGCAACAGCACAGAACAATAATCCTAGTTTTGGGCATGAAGCAACCTTAAGACTAGCTCAGTAAATCTGTTTACTTTGCTCAAGTCTTTCTAATAAATCCTGTCCCTCTTTCATGGCTGTGCCACTGAGAAGTGCAGCTACCTTGGCACTAAAGTTGCAAGAGGTTCAGAGTATAGATGGAAGAAGCGGGTGAAGGTGACCTTGTTTAGCCAGCATAAGACATTTCATGAATACAGCTTCACTGGTACAAAGCATCTTTGAACTGAGCCAACTGTGCCCATTTCAGAGGGACCAGCTCAGTCAATGAAATGAAGCACTGCCAAAACGCTCAGCATGAAGATACCCTCTGACACCTGAGGAGGCTTCAGCAGCCAGGAAATGGTGGCTTAGTAGATAGAGTACAGGAGCTGCAACATGTGAGGAGTGGGGCAGGAAGAGTGTCACTACCCAAAAATAACTCTAGAAATCCTCTGCTTTTGAAAAATGGCACCAGAAAAGTGTTGCAGGACACTCAGAAGGTGGCACAAGGAAAGCAATTCTTATTTATGGAGAAGAGTTTCTCAGAGAAACTCAGAAAAGAGTTTCAAATCCATGTGCTTTGTCTTTGATGCCCATTGCCTGGAGCAAAACTTACTTTTATTTATCTGTTTATATTGTTTGGTGACATGGTAACTCACAATATTATTAGAAACTAGAGGTACTTTTGGGTGCAAACATCAGTATTTGAAAAGTTGGCGAACCTTGCATTTGTCTTTCAGAGTGGAAATCAGATCAAATTCTCACCTTGTGAAGTAATTTAATGTACCCTATGAAATTTTTATGAGTAGGGCAGAGGCATGAAAGGCCTACAGTGGCTTGGGAACATTAAATTGCAATAACAAGAGTCATAGTACTTCATGAAATGGAGACAGTGGGAGGAGGATGATAATCAGGGTATATGGTGTATCTTTCACTAATGTCTTGGTGGCTTTTGTTTAAGTGGCTAAAACTCGTTTTGATACCTCTCTGTATTGCTTATAGTGCAAGACATTGATAAAGATGATGCTTGGTTTGTTACAGGAGACAAAATTTGTCATATGCCAAGCAACTGCTTGAATGAATTTGTGTTGTACATATAGCTGATTTATGCCATAAGATACTAAAAAATATGTATGCCTAAGCAAATGTGTTTCTGGCAGGAGACTACTCTTCTTCCAGAGCATTTTGACAGCGCTTTGTTGCATAGACCAGGTTGATCCCTCTAAAATTAACAGTTGTCTCAGTTTAAAGTTTATTTAAAATTTTACACTAAAAAAGAAAGCATCTGATTTCTGTGTAAATCCTGTTTCCTTCATGATATTCCTGGTCACTGATATCCAGAGTTAACATCACAGCCAGGATATGATCAATGAATAATAGAGCTCGTAACATTTATATGACACTTTAAAAATCTCTAAGCCCTTTTTCATTATGTTAATAAAACAAGTATTAAAGTAATTTTAGCATTTTTCTAATAACATTGTATATGCTGCTTCAAAATGAAATTATTAAGGGAAAGTTTCCCGAAAGAAAGAATTGGCAGAGTGCAGTACACCAGAAGAAATAGGATGCTGCATACATACTCCCCTTGCTTGCATTTAAGTAACACCACATAGCACAGCACAGTGCTGCAGAAGGTATCATAGTGCTCATACGTGGTGCCTCATTTTGTGCTCAATTTCAAGACAAAGCTTGTAGTCTTTAATTCATTCCATACTTCAGGTTTTTAATTGTTCCGGTGATTTACATAGTAAACAAACAAACAAAAATTCTAACACTGATATGTACAAATTTGCATTTATAAGGGAATTTAAACTCACCTGTTTGCCTGCAAGCCCCAAGACTGACACTCTTCTCAACAGTGTTATTAAAACTCCTGAGCACTCCAAACAAGATCAGAATCTGTTTGCACAGTGGGTTTTTTATACACGAGGGTGAAGTCCCTGCACTGATGGGTTTAAAATCTGTGGATTTTCAAAGCTCAAATGTAATGCAGTTTGGTGATTTGTTGTTCATGCTAACCCTATGCTGCTTTTTTAAAATTTTTCTAACTGCATATTAGCAGTTGGAAGTAGGAAGGACATCTAAATTTAAGGGATTCATAATGAGCTTGTGACTACTTCAGGAACAAACTGAAAGGTTCCCACATTAAAGTGTGTGACAAGTCTGGAGCTGCATTCTTGTGCTTCATGCAAACCAGAAGCAAGGCCCAACAGGAACCAGTAAGGTTACGCCTACAGAACAATGCAGATGCATCCAAGCTCACTCTAAACTAGGCCAGAGTCCACCCAGGCTGTAAAAGTTTGTCCAAGAACCAGGACAAATATTCAAGCAGTTCATCCGTTCCAGTAGAAAAAACAATGCTGGATTCATAGCAGAGAGGAGAGAGTAACACTCTGCACTTAGCAGTTAGGGCACACAGCTCAGGAAGAAAATCCTGGACAAGAGTCTTTGCTTCACAAGCTGTTTCTTTTTTCTCTAGCCACTCTTCCTGTTCTCCTCACCTGCTGACATTTGAGGACATCAATTTACTATATGAAATAGCATAATTTGTTTTGAAGAGTCTGATCCTGTTGATGTGTGTTATATGTGATCTGAGACACCATCCTGGATCAAGACTTATGGGACCTTGAGGCAGGAACAGTCATGTTTGCTCAGGCTGGCACATCTACTAGATACTGAGCTTCTCAAGCATGTGATCATATCTCCTTCAGCAAAGGTGCAATAAATTACCTGGCATGCAACTACGAGTAAGAGCAGCCCACCACCAGGAGCTGCCTGGGAGTAGCTAGTTAGCTCTAAATCTGCACCTGCTAGTCTGTATTCTAGTAACTTGTTCATCCATATCCTCATGTCTGAAGATCTCACCAGACAAGAAAGTATCTAATAGCCTGTATTCTCAAATGCTTTTGTTACTTCATTAGGGTCAAAAACTAGTTCCACAGAATTACCTAAAACTAAAATACCAAGGTTTTTTCCTTCTGATCCCAGAAGTTGTGACTGCTTAAATACCAACTTCCCTTTAATATCCATAAATTGCTTGTCCTCCTCAGGCTGATGCAGAGAATGTTATTAACTGCAACGCTACTCTGGATATTGATCCCAATAAATACAAATTGGGAATCCACTCAGTTTACAAGTGAAAAGACATTTGCTTGTTTCCAGTTACCAGCCCAACACCCTGCACGCTTCTGAGCAGCAGGCTAAGCTCTTCTTTCATGTCTACCCTCAAACACCCAAGCAGAAAACACACCTTTTATGGATATCCCTGCAAGCCATGTTAAGACCAGATGAGTGACACTCAAAGTATCAACTGGCTTTAGAAATCTGTGACAACCGAATGTGACAGGTGAATGATTTTTTTTCAAGAAGTCATTTAGGAAAGCACACCCTTTGCTTGGCTTCCCTTTTTCTCTCTATTTGTGCCCTCCTTGAAGCAGTTTTCCACAGCTGGCAGGTAAAAAAACCCCTCTTAATTTCAAACAACAGGAATGTATTTATCCAAGACCTAAACAGGTGGAACTCCTGAGATACAGTGGAATGCTCTTAACCTGGAGTAGGATCACTCAATCAGCTTTATCTGTAGACCAGGATCTATGGGAAAAGGCAACATTTCAGTGACAATGGTGCTGCTGGGTACAGTTCCTGGACTCTGGGGGTCCACACAAGTTCTGTGGTGTTCTGTCTGCAAACACCAAAAACTCTTCCCCAAGGCTTTCCTGTTTATAACTCTTCTTGCCTGGCAGTGCTACTTTCGTCTCAATGAACAGAACGGACAGCTTTGGGCAGTATGCTATCTGCCTAAGTGCAGCAAACTGCAAACTGTTTGAATACAGGCACACAAATTATACTATACAAGATAAAAGTAAAAATGTATTCCTTATACGTGAGACTCTGCAGTGCAATCGCGTCCATTCTGAGCTTTGCTTTAGCAGCTGTCAGGATGGATCAGCAGTGGCATTCTATGTCCCCACTTTTATAAAGCTTACAAAGAAAATGTCAAGGATTGTTTTATGCATACTCTTACATGTAAGAAGATTAAGAACAAGTCAAACTAGTTTTCAGAAGGAATGGAAAATCCAGCATTAATCACCTACCGAGATCTGATGTTCCAACATTTCTCATTAATTCATGTGCTTGTTTGCCCACCTATTTATAAGCCAGGCCATTAGAAACTTAAAATACTTCAACACATAGTGATTTAATCATATGAAGGAATGTAATGTGGTCTGAAAGGAAAGTAAAATTCAAGTATGTCATCCATCAGTTACTAGCTTCACCACAGGTATGGAGAGCCATTACAGCTAAGCACAGAGGAGCATGAGCTTCCTCCTGCTTCTTGTTCCTTCTATGTCGTTTCTGAAATTCTTTACTATATTCAGGAGAAAGTGCTGTAATACTATTAATGTTCTACATGTTTTGTGTGACACTGACACAGCTCATCCATTCTCACCAAGTTTCAGTTAATGATCTTCATTGTCAGCCTTGCAGAAAACACAGGAATGGTTTTGCTCCAAATGGCCAAGAATTTATAAGCATTCATTTACCATTAGTACTCAAACATCCAGAAAATAAAAATAGCACCTTCCCGTTTTTTTGCCTCTGATGAAAATTTGTGACCAGCTTCCATTTGCTGATTTTGCATTCACCTCCTTGCCAGTTTCTCTTTAGCATTCTGCAAAATCCTGACTGCAGCACAGCACTGAGAACTAGGGAAAGGCATTGGACCAGCATGCTGGAGGCAAGTACGCCAGAGAAAGGGACAGCAGAATGTTTTTACCTTGTCACCACAGAGGAACCAAGTGAACAAATTGTGCTGGCTTTACTCCACAGATTCCAAGAAGCAGCCAAGGCCATCTCCATTTAAGGAGGAGCTCTCTGCCACTGCACATTCTTGTGAACAACAGAGGACAGGCAAATGAAGGCCAAAAACACAATGCTCAAATAATTGAAGGCAGTATAAGCACTGTGAGGTTGCACAAGTAGACAGCATAAGATGAGAACTGATTTCCAGCATCAACTACCAAAGCCAGTCTCTCCAAACAAAAGTTAGTATTAATTACCAGACAATTAGAGCAAATAACTTCAGATCTGTGGACAAAGGATTTTGTCCTGAGAAGAAAGCAGGCTGTCAGTCCTTTTCTTTTTATTGTCAGACTGTAAAAACATTGACTACTCATAACTCACTTGCTTTTTCAATAGCATAGTCATTAATTCCTCTCCACACTCATATACCTCTTCTCTTCCTCTCCTATTCATACTGAACAGCTAAAGTCACATAAAAACTCCTGCATGAGCCCCTAAAGAAAGCAGCTCTAACCTTAGAGTATTAAAAAAGGAAAATAAGCCTGATCATTTTTTTAGTCTACATCTGTATCAATTTACAAAATCAGTTTATGTTTAAAAAACTGAAAGGAATGTGTATCTCTGAGGAATAACTTATATCTACACAGGTGGAGGGGAACATGAACAGACCCACTGCAGGGAACAACAGGCTGTTCACACTGACATTAGCATTTTAACTTGTACCAGTTTTTGAAGCATTGTCTACTTACCTCCACTCACTATGCTTTTGGCTCACATTGTGGAAATTCCCTGTACATGCCAGCTTGCCTACTTTTAGATGGGACCAAGCTTGCATAGTTACTCCAGGGGATTGCATAAATGAACATCCAGTGTATGGGACCCAAACAGAGGTATACAGAATTAAAACTTTCCAAACATACACAGCATGGCAAAAAGGCCTTTTGCAGTGTTTTGGCTTATGGATCCATACTTATCCCAGTCTGAAATTCTTGGTGGGTGGGGAGCGTGTGAGGGTGAAAGAAAAGTTAAGGTTTCTTAAGTTGCCTTGGGTTTTTTTGCCTCACCTAGAAATGTGGACTTAAATATTGTTTAAAACCACAGAGAATTCAGTGTTTGAAACTTGAGTTACGATTCTCAATACCAACTCAGAGTTACTTTATCCTTTTTTAAGGTTATCTATCTGTAGAGCCTGAATTTTTAAACTGTTTCACTGTTCATAAGGCAAAACCAGGACAAAAATATAAATTAGTACTAGACAAAAACCTAGACACTGCCATTTATACTGCAGGTTAAAACTTGCAAAGTAAAGAAGTTGATGGCACCTACCTTCTGCCTGACAGAACACAAATACCAATGTATGCGATACTTAACACTTTCACAGTTAAAGCTGTATGATAACCTTAGTTGCTATAATGTAAAGGTATTTCCACAAAAGGAAACCCACAATAAACAATTCTTGACATATTCCTACATAAGCACAAGGCTCTCCTGAAGTCATAGCATTTTCCCTTCCTCAATTATTTATTTATCCACTTTTTAAAGCTCATGTTTGCAGTGTACTGTCTTCCAATTTGATTTGGCTTGACACAGGCCCTAAACTGCATGTACCTTCCATGGTGCTGCCATGAGGGGAGGCACAGCCTGCAGGGCCAAACCACTGCTAAGTCACTAGTTCATGTTGAGATTATGCTGATGAAAATGTTGATCTATGATAACTGCTCCTCCATAACACACTTTCTCACTTCTTACATGTGACTTCCCTGCATAAGGGACATACCTTGACTTTCAGCACACACCATCAAACCAGGTACTGCTGAGAAGTGTCCCAATATGCAAGCACATCCCTTCCAAAGGCTTAAAAGAAGTCTGAAATGAGCATGCTTGAGCCAGCAGGTGTAAGCAATTGAACTTTAATTCATGATCATTTACATGTGACTAAAAATGTTCGCCACAAAATGCAAACTTTCAGTTATCTTGTATTTAGCAGTGAAAATAGTTGTCTCTTCATAGTAAAGCACCAAGGAGCACATCCCAGAAGACTCAGATTTCATTTATCAGCTTTTCCCCCCTCACAATGTACATGACAAAGTTGAAGAGTTTATCAAAGCCTAAAAGTTCCAGAACAAATTCTAGTCACCTGAGTGTTTGGCAGGAATAGTACTATTTAGTAGCAGTTACTTTTTTCTGCCATTTTTTGATAAAAAGAGTTATTTTTCACAAGTTAGACAGACATAATTGGGCCAAACATTGAGTTTCATATTTCACCTGAATTTTTTCAATGGGAGACAAACAGAACAGTTTTCTAGCAGGAGTATCTACAACAACTGTAAGAGCAGATGTCAAAAGAAATGGAAATAAAATCAGCTCATTATAGCCTGATTGATAGGGCCCAACTGCTTACAGGCACCTATAACCACTATCCCACTCAGTTTTATTCATTACATTTAATTTGCATTTCATTCAAGCATACTACATTTAAGAAGACAACATGATTTTTAAAGTTAAGTTGTGTACATAGACAAATACGTGTACACAGTTTTGGTAGTCATTTAAAGCTGTAAAATTTATAGGTAAAGAGAGTCTATGGACCCTATTACAGATTAAAGAGAAATAACCAAAATCAGTGTTACATACAAAACCATATTCTAACACAGAAACCAATACAGTTATCAAATAATTCATTAGAGAATAAAATTGTTATACAAAATGAGAAATGCTGCCTTTTTATCACTTCAGAACAGCACATAAGAAGGCAACATTAAGAAAAGTGCATGGCAGAAAAGAATTGCTCAGTTTTCTGAAAAAGTTGAATTTTTCTTCAGACATCAGACTTTTGTCCAGAAACACACTAGGTTAGGATTGCTTATATTCTCTCCCAGAGAATGTATTCTCTTCTGGCATTAGTTCTCAGTAAGGCGCTTACTCTGACATGTAGGAACGGTACATCAAGGCCACAATAATTGCTGCTATCGCCGGGATCACCCAGTTGGACCATGAACTAGAAAGAAGTTTATGAAACAGCAGTTTAGGAAGTGAAAACCAGCATGATTACAAAAAAACAAAATCCAAAAACCCCAAACAACTCATTGCTTAAAGAAGTCCTTCCTCCCCGCTCCAACAAATAATTCAAATTCAGGGCAACAGAATACCTGGGCTGGCCAGGAATACTCTAGATAAGTAAAAAAGCTTGCACTGTTAAGGCTTTGTACTAGAGCTTACAAGAAGTCTGCTTACTGGAGAAGAGTAAAACCCTAGACACATTTAAAGTCGTGGTGTGCTGCCCAGAATATCATTCACTCAAAAGCTATTTAAGTGGCAGCATGACAAGACACTGAAAAGACACCCAAGCTCCCCACTCAGGGGGGCACAGAACAGTCCTGTGAGGTTTCAGCAGCAGGCAATTGTCAGCAGGATATAATTTTACAAGTTTGATTCAGTGGTGTTCCAAAGTGTTTTCCACCCCTCTCCCAGTTCTGACAGATTTTCTTTCCTACATGCAGAATCCTCTTATTTCCCTTAGATGTAACAGCAGTACCAAATTTTAAGAGAGGCATCCATGTCAGTAAAGTAGTTGGCAATGGTACCAAGTGTCCTCTGTTCACCTGGTAGCCTACAGAAATAAAGGCTTGTGCAACACAAACCATTTGGTAGATGCTGACCAATATCAATATGAGAAAAACAGCTAGCTAGTGAGCTAACATACTTGTAAAGTGGTACATAGATGCCAACTTGGACTTTGCATAGAACAGAAATTTTCATGCACCATCCTCTGACATCTAAGCTTCCAGCAGATAAAAGCTATTCAGCTTTTTTAGCCTCAGAAGCACAATCATGAAGAACTTCAAGTTTGACATCAGGTGTCATACTATACCTGGAAGTAGACTCAACAGTGGTAATAAGAGTTTCCTGCAAAGCAAAGCATAAAAAGACACTTTCATCAGGCCGACACCTTCCATCATCTTAACTAGCCTCTCAATTTCTCAAAACTCATTAAGTGATACTAATTTACAAACAACTGAGTGGTGCATTTTGAAAGCATTTCCTCACAATTCCTATGACAGTTCTATGTATTAGAAGCTAGCTAGCACAAGTTTGTCTTGCCAACATTGCATCAAATTCTTGAAACAGTATCATCAACAATTTTGCTGCAGGTCTTCCATGATGCTAACTTCAACATCAGGTTACATTTGAAAAGTCTTAGTCACCCAGAAGACAAAAATCCCTTACTTGATTAAAATGTGATTGAAAAGACACTGAATTATTTCACAAATATTTCTTATATTGAAACTACATGAAGAAAGCAACTCATTTCCATCTACAAGGCTTATTAAACTTTTTTTAGTGTGGTGTTTCAGACTGTGTAAGAATCAAATTGTTATAGCTGTTTCTGATACTGATTCAGACTTCTTGTTCAGTTTCCATAGAAAAAGCAGCACTACAAGATCAAATCCCAGTTGGGTACATATGCACAGTTTATATGAAGACTTATTCATTTGAATAATTCTTATTGCACATAACCCTAATTGCATTTTAAAGATACAAGCATTAAAACTCTACTTAAATTTAGTGGTAGAAGATCTACACTGAAAAATTAAATTTCTTCAGTATCAGAACATCTGCAATTAATTTAATGAGAGAAACATTGCCAAAATCCTCTCATAGGTTCAAGCACACTACTTTTGCAAGCATCCAAATATTCCTAGGTTTACATGTGACAAACACCATGTTGAAAAGAATGTGACTCAGTGATTACATCTCGATTGCTTTTGTGAATCGCGAAGCCAAACAGCAAGGAAGAGCTTGTGCCACACTATCACAGCTAACACCTTCTCCAACACACTTGGCACATCCAGGACCAGAGATGGCTCCTCACACACCAAGACAGTAAGAGAAATACGAAATATGGGCCAGCTCATAAACCCCTCTGTTATAACTCTGTGACACTGGACATGTACACTGAGGTTACATGCAAGGACAAGGAAGACATTTGAAAGCCCAAGGCCTTCTGACAGTTAGTTCCTAGAGAGACAGTGATTATGTAGAACCTGCTTAATCTGTCACATTACCCACCCAGAGTACAACACAAATAAAACTGTCTTAGCAGCTATACCCACACACCCTACTAGAGGAAAGAACTTCTGGAATGATGGAAAACACACAGATAGTATAGGTAGCTATGACCAGCAATGAAGCAAGGAAATAAGCCAAATAAGAGTGTACTAAAAATTAATCTGGCTAGATCTTAACTCCAAACTGACTATACATTAGCCAAACTAATATTCCAAGTACTTGAGTTTAGTAAGTTCCTGTGAGCTTACTCAAAGGATTACCTACTACAACTTGCACTGGGCATTCTGCTTCTCAGTTGCATTTATCATTGCTGCTCTTACTGCTTAAGTGTAAACTGTCCTGAATTTCAGAAGAAATCTGAATAGCAGATGCTAATCTTGGTGGAAAGAAGCTCATCATTCCAGTCACTACTTCATTTCTGATTAGTATACTAGTGCCAGTCCTTTAACAATAAAACGAATAATTGCTGTAGTGAACATTTCAGTGCATTATATATATATAAAATTTACTTTAACTAATTCATACTATTGGAAGATCTTCCAAAAGTGATTACTTTTAAGAAACAAATCTCTCAAGCAGCAAGAGTAAGTTCCTATTCTTACTAAGTTTCATTTTACAATCTTCAGTTATTTCCTAAGCACATTGCTGCATGGGTAAGGCAGCTCTGAGCAAACATCCTCTATAGACACAGCAGCAGCAACTGTATAAATTAATCCCTGAAGCACTTGCTCCTTTTAGGATCATATAGGAGAACTGAGTTCCAACACAACTTAATTCTACTAAAGATTGAAAAAAAACCCTATTAGAGAATGTGTGCAGTACTGCATTGACAGGACACTCAGCAAATCTACTGAAATAGTCAGGGAGCAAACCACCTTGACAAGGGTTCACAATTCTAATTAAACTGATTTATAATACACCAAATGCCTCTACATTCTTTATCCACTAGTGTTAGCAATATATTGTTAAGCATCACATTTTTCCTCCCACATACTTAGTAGTTTAATCTGTCCTGTCTATAAAACTATCTGTTTTTCTTGAACTGAATCCTAGAAGAAAACTGACTGATTCTAGAGCCACCTTTCTGCTATAGTATAATGTCATCACACTTTGTAACCTCCTGGTGTGAAGCCATGGAAATGAAAGAAAATAACAGTTAACAGGAAGAATAATTTGAAGCCGTATCTAAAGGTTTAAGAGATTTATAACCTGAAACACCACACTTAAATCAAGCTGAATCATTTTTATTGCTGGAGGTATACCATTTACACACAGACACTGTCCCTAATGCCTAGAAGAGGCAAAGTGGCATTTCAAGAAACACACTTACTGTTGGTTTCTGAAGCTTCGCTCTATCATCCTGCAGGGAAAACAAGCAAGAAACTTTTAGACAAAATCCAAAAGCATTAAGAAGAAACCAAACCCACATCATTTATCACTAACTTCAGCTTGCAGTTTATTCTGTTAATGTGTATTTTTCCCTAGGTAAAAACAGACTTGCAAAAGAGCAGATGTCAGTGGATGATTCTGAGCTAACATAAACAAGATCACTTCCTTAAATAATACTTCCCAGTATGCAATGAGGTTGTGAAACCTGAGCCTCCAACGAATTTTTCTTTTCGCCCACGTTTTTGCATTTGTAAGGAGGACACATATCTCCAACGAATTTTTCTTTTTGCCCATGTTTTTGCATTTGTAAGGAGGACACATAACATTAGCTTATACACTGATTGCAATCAGATTGGTTTACTTCTGCTTAGTCTACTCATATTGTCAGGCAAAGTCAGATAACTAGTTTTGGTCCAAGGTCCACTCGACCAAAGGTCCCAAATTCTCTGGATCTTTCATAAACTCATGAAGTTATACTTGACATAGTCACATTCATTACAAAAAAGCCCAACTGTATATAATCTTGACTGTGCTGTATTTGTACATTAAACTACCAAGCTGCTTGTTTCATATCAAATGAAAACAGGCACCTCCCAAACAAGGAAGCACAGGACTGATAGCCAGGTTAAGAACAACACTACTGGCATCAACTGCCATCTGAAAGAGATGGTAAGCCTGCAAGGACACAAATGTGCATCAGAGCTGAATTACTTCTTAGAAGAAGCTACACTGGTAACATTTATCAAGAGAGGACCTGACACATAAGATGAGGAATCTTACTCTGAAATAGGCTACTCAAGACAGTGATATTTACCCTGAATGCATGACAAAACACACACAAAAGAGAAGAGGAAAAGAGAAGGGGCAGGAATGGGCAGTAAGGTAGAGTAGATCAGCACACTAGCAGCCTAAACCTCTAACCAGAGTTTTTCAGCTATTAAGATACAGGAGACCTTAACTAAGACCTAGCTGAAGCAAGTCAAGACAGCAGCTTTCCAGCCAGAAATAAATCCCTCAAAACTTGAGTCAGCTGAAAGGTGCTTGCTAGAAGTACAGGAAATGGCAGGACAGGATAGAAAAGAGAAGAAGTGACAGATGATCCAGTGGGAGCTCATCATAAACAACCCTGACAACCACAAATAGGGAGCACTGATAGAGCTTAAAATGGGGGGTAGGCAGAGAGGGTGAAGACAAAGCATCAAACTAGAGGCACAGCGCTTGTAATATCCATTTTCTAAGTATACACAAAGAGCCAGGATTGTACTTTTAGATCCAGATGGAAACCTGGCAGATATATGTACAATGATGAAAGTGTGAAAGCAACAGCTAAGTAGTCACTCTGCATACTGGCATGAGGAAAGGTCTAGACATTCTGACATACCACTTTCAGGGGTTACAGTGTCACTCTAAAGCTGACAGGATACACCAGAAATGGCACCATTCCATATTCCATTTATTCAAGAACTAAGTGGTAAGACAATTTAAGTCAGCAGAAGATGTGACCATCCTTGTGCCACACTAATCAAATCCCTTCACATTGGGGAACCTATCTCCAGCCCAGGTCCATGCACAAAGCTGCAGGGCTGGCATCCAACCAAACTAGCAGTTCTTTTTGATTTTGAAGTAAATTACAAGATAACTAACTAGATGCAAAACCAGTACAGGAAACAAAAAGTAATGGCACTCTAACAGACTCACCGGATGAAGTTCCCCAATAATAAAGGATTCTGACAGTGTCCTTGCATCTGTGGAATGGCCAACATCTTCAAAGTTCTCAGTAGCATCTCCTCCAGCTTGCTCCCTCAGGACCTCTTCACCTCCTGGGTGCTGCAATTTTTAATAAGTTGAAATGGGTTACTGAAAGAGTTTTCACATTCTAGAAAAGGAAATTCTTCAGTTTTGCATTTCTAGAAAATAATTTTTAAAAAGGCAAGCAAAATGAGCTGCTAGAATTTCTAGAGCAAACGTGAGCCTTTCTGAATAACTAGAGAGCTTTATGCACTCTCTGAAGCCAAAAATCAAGGAAGCCAAGTCTTTATTTCATCAGCAACAAAGCAGTAAGAGCCATTACCCCTTGCAACTAAATCATCTAGAATGTTGTGTGGCAATCAGTCAGTAGTTTAATAGTCCAGCTATTATCTGAAGTTACATTCTGTGTTCTCTCTTCTGCATGAAATGTGTTTTTATCCAAGTAATGCTTTATACAGCAAAGGGATAAAAGTCAAAAGGTATAAACTGCAGCAAGAACATTCCAGGAAGATATAATGAAAAAACACCTGTTCCCAAGAAGCACGATCAAGCATTGGCAAAACAAGTTGGCAAGGTAGCACACACTCTCCATCCTTTGAGGCTGTCTACACAAGGTGCTAAGGAATCTGACCATCATCTTAATCCTACTTTGAGATGGAGGTTTGGCCAGATAACCTTCAAGGGTCCTTTCCAAAAGAAATTATTGTATGAGTATCAAGTAAGCCAGCTACTTTGGAACTGTTAAGCACAGCTGAAGGCTCACACCAGACACTACAATAGCAATTTGGTTTTCACAGACTATGGAATAACAAAACCACATTGCTGATAAAACCCTTTAGATGTAGAAAGGCCATTTCCCAGTACCTTCTAATACCTCAACCCATCACCATTCCCCATAACCCAAATCCCTGTTCTCCATTAACTTTTATTCTTGCCCAGGATGCACTTTTGGGATTTTATGGAGTTCCACATTTCCATCCATCAAATAACTCTGCCTGTATATACTGCAAGATATATCACATCTGCTAGTTCGGTGAATTTCCCCAGCTTCAAGTTACTCATTCACATAACAGATAAGTAACATGCCATAAAACTTCACAACTTAGCTTTCAAGTAGGAAATTACTACATAAACATTGGGAATGATTAGGTAATCAAGTTGAAAACACTACTACTGCCTTGGATTAAGGCAAACATGGAATGGATTGTAGCACTTTACCAGTGGCAGAGAAAATAAAAGGCTTTGGAGTCTCAATTAAATTTTTATTGCTTCTGACTACAGGATCTAAAATTATGAAAATTAAGCAAAACTTATGCTATTTAGGGTCATCTTGCCTGGAGCATAGCTGACCAGAAAGTCTATGCTTAGCCAGTAAATTAAAGAACTGGTATGAACATTTTTCCTAGTCTAGGCAATTCAGGCTAGCATTTACTTGAAATCCTATCAAACCTTGTCTTCCAACAAAAACACGATCTGTTTATACAAGCAGTGAAAACACTACTACTACCACCAGTTTCCAGCAGTACCAGAACTCCAAAACTTGAATCTCTGCATTAAAGGCAAGCATTTATTTTAATAAATGAAGAAAGTTGAGAGAGGAAAAGAATACAAAAACACATACCAAAAAAACCCACACACAACACTTTTTTCAGGAGCCAAGACAGCACAGCCATTAGGGTAAGGGATCCCTACCATGACTAAGCAAAAGCAAGATTAAGCAATCGATAGAGAGATTAGACGCAGCAGCTGAGCCAAAAAAAGGTTAAAAGAGTGCATGTAGAGTAAAGATTATGCAAGCGGACGTGCAAATATGGCATGCAAAATCCTGTCCTTCAATCCATTCTGATAAGTATTCAGGGAAAGGACTGGGCAACAGCTGAGGGAACACTCAAGTTCAGTGCCTTAAACTGGTATTTAAGAAGCTGAACTTGGGTCTAACAGGCTGTCCCACCTCAGCAATGTGAGTTGAGGTTTTGGGGGGAGTTGTTTTGGTTAGGTTTTTTAATACCATACTAAAGAACTGTGTTCCCAAACTAGAAAAATATACATAGCAACTTCAGCAGAAAAGGTGAGGAAACTCCTTGGAAAACATGTTTAATAAACAAGGTATCAACAGGCAGCAAAAAGCACCAAGCTTAAACTGCCCATAAAGCAGCAGCAGCACAAGTAGCACAGACTCATGCGTTGCAATGAAGCCAAACCCTACTCATACAAGCACATAACACACTAGTTTCTCCAGCAAGTCATCAAGATCACATGGTTTACACCAGTTTTTCCCCAGAATTCACCAGCCAAACAAGTGGATACCTGCCAATAAAACTGCATCTACATTAAAATTATTTCACAGAGTACTTTCACAAACTATTTGCAGGTTGCCAACTACAAAATGATCATGTACTAACTTGTGTTCCCAAATCCCTCCCTTGTGCCACTACAGAGCAATCATGTAGCTATATGGGCAACATCACTGAGGCACTCCAACTTTTCCCAGTAGAACTAGTTTTTGGTCTAATGTTAACTGATCTACAAACCCACAATATTAGTGTCAACACAGTGACTGCAACCAACCCGCTGAGTGGCTATCACACATCATCTGAAGAGGGGACAAACTCACCCTGACCTCTGCCACCACAGCTGGAAAACTGGTAGTATTTTTGTTTCCTGACATGAGTAAGGCCAAGGTAGAGAGAATCACAGAGTTCCAAAATTAAGCCACATACCAGATGATAATACTAACAACCTACTAGACTTAGATAAAAGTACTTTGAAACTGAACACTTTGGTTTTTAGATGGCATTTCTGCTTAAAGAGAAACTTGCAAACAACCAGTATGTAATACAAGCAGTTAATGAAACCATTTCACTTCCCCTAATGAGAGGGAGCAACTGTAATGTCTCACAAGGGGCAAGAACTGACTTTTCTATCAGAAGCTGAACATTTCCCATAGTTGGCTAAGTTTCCTAAAGTTTGTTTATACAAGGCCTTTGTCCATGCTGCTGCCTGGTAAACAAAGCTTGCTACCAGAACTGCAACTTTAATGAAGATCCTCTGGATAAACCCTGGAAAGCCCACAAGACTATAGAAATAGTGGCTCCTAAACCAAAATCCTGCTGATAAAAATAATTGAAGAGTTCTTGCAGGTAAAGTTGTGGTTCAAGGGAAATGAAAAAGTTCTTGATGATAAATTAAGACAGCCTAGCTCATTCCTGGGACATTCCCAATATAAAAACATACATAATCTAAGTTACACACATAACAGGTGTCTGTACAGAGCCAGCACTAGCATGGACTAATTCCTAACAGCAGCAATTAGAAAGCTTAAGATGAAACCAATAAGCAGTTAATGTTGCTGCTCTCATCTGAGTCAAAAGTCCAAGTTACTCTATCCTGAATGCCAACTCTTCTCCCCGTTGCTAGTAATGCAGACTTCTTGGTGTTATAGTTCAAGCATCACTACTCTCATTTGCAGTGACTGCCCACTCTCCCTTCCTTTACTGGGGGAAGGAAATCTAAGGTCCAGTTTAACTTTTGGGGAGATTAGCAAATGTCTCCATCAGTGACAGTCTTATAAATTAAGATTTCATTTTCTGCACTACAGGGAACAAGAAGCAGAAGGAGGGCAGCACCAGAGCCAAAAACACCCAGACAGCCTCAGCCTTATTGTGCAAGACAGACAGACAAATGCTTGTTTGTTTCAAGGGCACTTTTGTGTAGCCTGAAAAAGAGTCCCCCAAATTATTTCCATCACCTATTTAAGTTACAGGACATAAACGGTCTGCTCATGTAAAATGTTGGGAGCCTAGGAGAGAATATACTCTCTTGGAGTATATTTTTGAAAACCATCATTAGGATTTTAGATGAAGTGCAAAATACCCAGTAGCTGGGTGCCAGTCCTGGTTTCAGCTGGGATAGAGTTCCATATTCTTCTTAGAGGCTGGTACAGTGCTGTGCTTTGGATTCAGTATGAGAATAATCTTGATAACACACTGATGCTTTAATTGTTGCTGAACACTTCCCCTAAGTCAGGGACTTTTAAGTGTCTCATGCTCTGACAGCAAACAGGTACACCTCAGGCCAAGGAGCATAGCCATGACAGCTGGTCCAAATTGGCCAAAGGGATATTCCATACCTTATTCCACTCCACATGCCATAGCATAGACCATCACACCCAGTACATAAACTGGGGGGGAGTTGACCCGGAGCTGCCAACCACTGCTTGGGGACAGGCTGGGCTTCAGTCTCTTTTTATCTCCCTTTTCATTACAACTATTATATTTTATTTCATTTCATTTCAGTTATTCAGCTGTTCATATTTCAATCCACACATTTTACCTTTTTTCCCCTGACAGCCTTCCCCATCCCATGGGAGGGCTGGAGAGAGCAGTGAGCAAGGGGCTGCAGGGTACTTAGCTGCCAGCTGGGGTTAAACCACAGCAGTGCCCTTTCTCCACTCACAGAACAGTTACAGGTTGCAGCCTTTTGCATAATAGAGTGCTAAGAAGTGTTTT
Organism: Acanthisitta chloris; assembly: GCF_000695815.1. Lineage (NCBI taxonomy): Eukaryota > Metazoa > Chordata > Aves > Passeriformes > Acanthisittidae > Acanthisitta > Acanthisitta chloris. The sequence goes on from NW_008649835.1 coordinate 21,920, forward strand.
TTCTCAATGCTATTTCTCAAGGCATTTTCGAATTCTCCTGCAAGCTTCATCAGAGCTTAAGGAAGTGATAACACCAGGTTTAATCCTCAGACTGCAAGGTTCTGCAGTAACAATTCACATGGTACACTAGCAGACTTCAAATGTGGCAATATGAGCACGCTTCAATGTAAGCCACTCCTTATTTCAAACATGGAAGGCATTATGATACTCCACCATACCATCTTACTGAATGGATCTAACTTATTGCCACACAGGGCAGAGAACATCTTTTATCCTGACACAGTAAAACAGTATTTGCTTTTTTGACCTTTATTTGATCAGCATTACAAAACACATTGTGTGGGAGCTCTCCGTTCTGCTCAGAAAAAGTGCTGTGAAAACACAAGTTCATACCTTAAGAAAATCCCAGTATTTTCATTGACCATAATATTTTTGCTGAATTCTGAGACCACCAACAATTGAAGTAACCTAAACAAAGTCTGTATTCGATTAACATTAAATACATACCATAGTTAATTTCCATAACAAAGAACTCCTCTTGGGTAGAGATATTCCTATACATGTTTGCCTCGCTTAAGGAATTCAATCAAGTTCTCACAAAAGCCATGGCAAGGACCCTCACCACAACAGGAAGTAGATCAGGACGCTGATGTCAAAGCCTGACTGGTGGGATTGCTTCATTAAAATTATGTGGAAGTTCTAGAGGGCATTGCCAACATACTTAGTCCCTTAATTGACATTTAATGTTATTCATGTATGTAATTACCTGCAATACAGATATAGCCAAGAGATCTTGCTGTGAGTACATGTGCATTTCTAGTAGTTATTTTTCCTTAAGTGACATAGGACCTCATCCTGGTTTCAGCTGGGATAGAGTTAATTTTCTTCTTAGTAGCTGATACAGGATTTAGCATGACAATGTTGACAGCACACTGATGTTTTGGTTGTGGCCAAGTAGTGCTTACCTAAGTCAAGAACTTTTCAGTGTCTCATACTCTGCCAGTGAACAGGTGCACAAGAAGCTGGGAGAGAGCAGGGACAAGGCAGCTGGCCCAAACTTGACAAAGGGATATTCCATATGATAGAACCTCATGCTTAATCCATAAACTGGGAGCAGGTGGCTGTGAGCCAGTGATCACAGCTCAGGAACAGCCTGGGCATCAGTCAGTGGGTGGTGAACTACTGCACTGTGCATCGCTTTTTTCTCATGGGTTTTAATAATCTCTTATTATATCATATCTCAAAATATCATTGTTGTAATGATATTTTACTTTATTTCACTTATTCAACTGTTGTTCTATCAACCCACAAGTTTAATCTTTTTCTGACACTCCTCCCCATGCATAGGGCGGGGGGTTAGTGAGCCACTATGTAGTACTTAGTTACTGTCTGAGGTCAAACCGCAAGACCTGAAACTATGAAAAGCTTCCCCAAATTATCTGTAATACAGGTCCAACAGCCTTTAAAAGACAGATAACAAACAAGTTTCTGGTTTCAAACAACAGACTTTCATGCCAAGAACTTTCAGGTACCTCAGCTTTTGGAGTGCATAACTTTGATTTCCTCTCCTAGACTTTAATAATCAAAGAATATTCAGAGATACATGTCCAAGTTATGAACTTTCCCCAACATCTGCCATTAAATAAAAAGATTGCAGCAGCTGCTGCAATCTTCATCTTCAGTGACCCTGAGGATAAGGTGTCAAAGTTCACAGCTGTTTCCTCCTTCAGCACTTTATCTGTATTTCAAATGATCCTTTTTAAGCCTTGTCCTTAAGAAACCAAGCTACAGACCACACTGAGATGCCTCCACTCCCATTTAGTCTCACCATTCCCGACACAGACACATCACCAGTCCATTTACTAACTTCCATCAAGTGTTCAGAGGCCGATGGTTCCCAAAAGCCAAAGAGGTTCACTAAACATCTACAAACTCTATGAAGAGACAACAGCTAGAGAGGAAATACACCCTTTAAGTACTGTAAGGGAGTGGAAAAGCAGCAGCAGCATACTTTCACTTATTGAGCATGAGAGTATCCAAAGTGTCTTTAAAACTGAAGAACAATAAAGTCTTCAACTTCATTATTAATAAGAAAACATTTCCATAGGTTAATGTAGTTGCTGAACAGATTGCTTATGGAATTAAGAAATGGGATTGCTGAGGTCAGCTTCTGCTCCCATTCCTTCACTCCAGAGTAAACTGATACTTATTTACTACTTGGGAACAGATGAGTGAGGTGATGCTTTAGCACTGCATCCTCTGTAGTACTACTGGACTTATTTTAGTGGCCCACATTTAATTCTTAAAACAATTCTACTCCTCCAAGGAACTGCAAGAAGTAAAACAGAGTTTAACCAATAATGCTATTGAAACAGCTAACATAATCCCCACTTTGAGAAGGGTTTACCTTACTCTGGAATGAACCAGCAAGAGGCTAGCTCCAATTTCTCCTCATCTGTCACATGTAAATGCCTCAGGCTTTCTGAAGGTGTCACAAGAATTAGCATAACACTTGACAAGTTCAAAAAGTATCAAAAGCATTCAAAAAAGTTTAAATAAGTGCCCTATGAAATATTTTAATCCAAGGGTTCTCTAACAAAAGTCACCAACATGCTGAACACTAAAATATCCAAGAGCTTTCCCTAGACATGTAGCTTCACTTAGCTACTTTGGATTACTATTTTCAACAACCTCATTCATTTAATATCTCAGAACGACTCAGAAATTTCAGCTCCAAAACCAGTCATGTTCTATTGACAGCTATTTAGAATGAAGCTGAAGTTTGACCCGGGTTTACCAGAGCGTATTAAGACATCCCACAGTTGTCCGAAAAAAAAAGCAACTACCTAACTGCTTACAGATAGAATTCTTTTAATATGCTGAATTATCAATGATGTCCTAAAGAGTGAAATGAAGACTTTCTCAAGAGAAATTTACACAAGGTAATTGACTAATTTCACCACATGTACTGAAGAAAGAGGGTGGGCAACTACTTAAGACCAAAAAAGCTCATTAGATCCTGCATTTTTTGTCAAGTGGTTTTTTTTTTTTTTTTTTTTGTGTTGTATTAGGTTTGGATTCTGGGTTTTTTTGGGGGATGTGGGTTTTTTCTTTTTTGTCCCCTTCCCGCATACAATACAATTATGTATCAATCGAAACTGATCATGTTTCCCGGAACAGCTATTTCAATTTCTCAGATGGCTGAAAAGCTGCATTCTCCTCCAGGGCTTCTATAATCAAATTGGCCTTGCCTGCATAACCAAACAAAGATTTCCATAACGAAAGCATAAAGCAGACCAGGGTCCGAGCTATATGGAAAATAATCAAGACAGAGTCGGTAGATCAGTTTCACAATCCACCTTGATGAAAAGCCAAACAATTTGTCCTGACACACAGCTTAGGAATTAAATACCTCCTGTGTCAACACTGCTGCTGAAAAATTACTTGTCAACCCTTCCTTTGTAAAATGTGCAGTTTCTGCCTCGAGTCGCAGATGTCTTAAAGCACAAAAACCAAGATGGGGCTACAAAACTAGAGGCTTGAAATCTGTCATGTCCCTACCAATCTAAACTGCATTCTCAAAGAAATTAATGTAAGTCTACCATGCACTTTTCTATTGGATGCTAAGTCTTTGCAGATTAGGGACAATGGGAGAAAACTCAAAATAACTAAATGCCAGCTACATTTAACACTGAAAAAACCCAGTCTCAGTAGTTACATTTTGGCACCTCCACAGAAGAATGCTCCTTTATTAACCACGACTATCGCTGATTACACCAGCTGCCCACCGTCCGCAAGAGATCCAAAACACCAATAGCTAACTGGGGAAGAGAAAAAAACCCAACAAAACAGTAGCGAATGGATTCAACCTGATTCTAGTACTCTGTAGCAGAGTTTGAACTTGTTGTATGCCCACTCCGAGCGAACCGGGGCGGCAGCGAGAGGTCACGGCCCTGGGGAAGCACTTTGGACCCCACGGCGGCAGTTCGCGGCACGCACGGGCTGGGCGCAGTCCGACCCTGGGGAAGCACTTCACTAAACCGGGAAGGAGCTTGCGGCAGGCACGGGCAGGCGC